>NW_022196891.1:63187365-63222776 GCF_008632895.1 Mastomys coucha
TATATATATATATATATATATATATATATCTTTTCTTTCAAAAGTCACCTAGCGTGTGTCTTGCATTTTATTTAGAATGTTCTGAGGTCCACAGAGAGTTGTCCTAGGTTCAGTTAGAATAGGCACACAATTTGAGAACATCCCCCCACCCCTGTTTTTATATCTATGGCCAGTTAACTGATTAAATAAATGCCAGAAATAGTTCAGAATTTTTTGTTTTAGTTCTGCATGAGACAAAGCTGCAGTTTATTTACAACAAGATGACAGTGGATATAATTAAGAGGAATAAATGCCCAGTTGTCCTGGTAGAAAACAGTAAGCTGGCCATTTGACCTGTTAGCTGAAGCATGTCATTTTGAAATTGTGCACTATGTATGGATAGTGACCACATTCCTGGGGGAAAGGAGATGATCCTGGCTGCTCTCAGCCACATTCCTGATGCTCAGTACAGTATTTAGACCAGAGTCAATGCACGATACATATTCCAGTGTTTGTCGAATGAATTAAAAGGTGACCAAGTAAAGGGAATCTAGAAGTTTCCACATGATTCACGTCAATGATTTATTAGATGGCCTATCCTTTAGACAACTTAGTGGTAAATGGTGAATGTTAAAAATACAACTGAATTTAAAAATCAGCAGTCAAAGGGTCAACGGTGAACAGAACACTTCAGCATGAGTTACAAAGTTAGTTTAAGATTCAAAATGGCAATTATTAGAATGTTCTTGTTCAACCATGTGAAATTCTACTATTTATTTTTGCTTGTTCTGAATTGGGGGGGGGGTCCTAGAAGCACTGTGTGCATTCATGTTAGGCAAACACTTTACCACTGAGATATTTCCCCAGCTCCCCCCACCCCCGGCTTTTGTCAAGATCTCTCCAAATTTCCCAGCCTGCTAAACTGGACTCATTTTATAGTCCAGGTTGTCCTTGAACTTGCAGTGTTCCTACCTTGGCCTCCTGGTAAATGGAACTACAGGTCGGTGCTGGGAGACCCAGCTACTTATTCTGAACCTCGAGAAAAGATCATTTCAAATGACTAACACTTATATCTTAAAACTAAAGGAAAACACATTCTTTTAATTTTCTGCTTTTTCTCCAGTGCTGGGGAAAAGGTCATCAATATTGGAGACTGGTGGCTAAGGCACTAATAAAGTAACAAAAGTGTCAGGAATTGAAGATCCTGTGGATTCTAGCATGAATCATAGTCCAGTGTGACTTTCATGTTTGATCTCCATGACCACTTTGCAAATACATGCACCAGGGCTTTTCCAGTATTTCCTTATTGGTGGACATCTAGGTTATTGCTAATGCTTGTTGTTACAGATAACTTTCAGGAAAATATACATGTAGTATGGGGGTGGGGGATGGGGTTCGTGCAAATTCAAGACTGGTAACGAAAAGAATGATGCACAGGGGACTCCAGACTCTGGTTGAGAATAGTCATGTTGGGGAAAGAATGTTGTCTATCCATGACCATCTACAGATGGTCCTGTCTTTCTGGAGAGTGCTGTATGGCGTGAGAGAGAAGAAACTGTGCGGTAAGATAGATCTGGATGGAAGTCAGGGCTCCTCGTGGCCCCTGTCCGTCAGCTAGTGGCTCACCTCAGCTCTTTCCTTCCTAAGATGGCGGTGATGGTGCTCCCCTCACAAAGGGCCTTTGAGGAGTGGAGCTGACGTCCAGGAGTGTCCAGGCTCAGGATGCTTGGGAAGCGGCAGTCCTTACTATGCGTGCCTCAGCTTCCCAGTCTTCAGAATACAATATCATCCCCCGCCCCCAACCCTCCTGCAGAAAAGGAGAAAAGCAGCTCAAGAGTTCCTCTCCCTAAACTGCCGCGTAAACTTGGGCAGAAATGGCTCTTTGGGCCTTAATTTTCTCATGCGTGCAATAAAGGACGTGAAAGTTGAAGGCTCCTTTCCGCCCATGATCAGAGATTGCAAAGGTTTTCAGAAAGCCTTCTCCGCTCGCCCTCTAGTCTCGACCCCAGCTCACTGGTACGGACCCTCAGAACCTGAAAAGCAACCATTTTTCTACCTAGAACTCCAAACCGCTTCTTCTGGTTGGAGCATTGTTTTGAACTTGTTGGGAGGGGCCTCTGCTTCGGAAACACCAACAGCATTTTCTGGCTTGTTGATTGCAGATTTATTGAGGGCCATGCAGGACTTGGTTGGTGAGAAAGTAAATTGATGCTTGAAGTAACTGGATCGCCGTGGTGGTCCACGCTGGGCTCCTATGGTTGGTTTTGCTTGTCTGTTGGCTGTGTGCCCAGAGGTTCAGGACTCCAGAGGGGAAAACAAACAGAAAGCACTAGCGTAAGGGCGAGCAGACCCCATCTATCCGCTGTTTTCTTGAGTGTCACCCAGTGTCTCAGAAAGCTGTAGAGTTCTCTTTTTGTAAGTGACAAAAATGGGGCCGGGGATGGTGGTGTGTGCCTGTAATTCCAGCACCTGGTGAGAGACAGTTGGAACAGGGGTTCAGGCTTATCCTTGGCTATTCAAAGGGTTGGAAGCCAGTGTGGGTTGCTTGAGACTTGTCTGAAGTAAAAACATAAATATACAGAGATGATTACTTTCAAAAATTTGATGGCTTGGTCAAGAGGACTGGGCCTCCAATGTGCATTCTCTGAGGCTGTTGTCCCTGATTGTTGTTCACTGTTGGCATTACCACACACCCGAAGGCGGAATTCTGAAGCAGACTTTAAAAGGATTCCCCTTAGGAAGTGCTTAATTCTATTTTCTTCTCAATTTTCGAAGCAAAAAAAAAAATCATTTTGACACTGAATATCTTTGTTCGGTATACGGTTTTCTGCTGAGTGGGAAATCTGGGCTTGTTAAGAATGGAACCCTGTTCATCTCTGACATTATTATAGATCTGAACTCCCACTTTCCCCAAACCTGGTAAACCCATATTTTCCATTTTAGTCTTAATAAATGTAACTATTTGGGGAGTTCTCCTTGAGAGAGACATATCTCAGTTTGCAGTTTCAATACATTCCTATGTGCGTCCTCCCCTTCATACTACCTTATTCATGGAAAATAAATTTAAAAATGTAAATTAAACCATATCGGAGAGGGATTGACCCCAAAGAATTAACTAAATGAATATATTAGGAATATATTTTGATCCAGTGGAAAAGTCTTATTGGTATTCCATACTCTCAAGGAATAGTACAATGTTAGTACAATAGTAGACCTAGATTCTAAAGTGAATTTTCAAAAATTATTTATTTTTATTTTATGTGATTGCCTGCATGTCTGTCTGTCTGTCTGTCTGTCTGTGTCTGTCTGTCTGTGTGAGGGTGTCAGAGCTTGGAGTTACAGACAGTTATGAGTTGCCATGTGGGCACTGGGAATCGAACCCCAGGTCCTCTAGAAGAGCAGTCGGTGCTCTGAACTGCTAAGCCCTAATGTGAATTTTTCAAAACGAAATCCTCAAAGAACGGCAGAATTGTCGCTGAGTGACGAATACCAGTTTGCAGTTACTTATGTTGACTTTCAGCACAGGGCTTTGTGCTCAGGGAGGGCAAAGGCTTGTTGTGTTGGTGAGGGCAAAGGAAGGCATCCTAAGAAGTTGATGCTCAGAACAAGAAGCAGGAAGCATTGCAGAACCAGGTACACAAATGTCTGTGTTTCCTAGAGTGACCACTTCAGCAGGACGTTTGTCCATGCAACACACAGGCTGGCGCACGGTGGTTTCCTCAGCCAATCTGTGGGGACAGGAAGACAGCATGGCTCAAAACACACACCAACATGGACACCACCATGTGGGATTAAATAAATCCCCACCACTCTCTTGCAGTAGAGACTGGCGCGCCAGCCATGCATACCTATATAGGTCTCCAACATGTGACATTGCACTAGCCCCAAAGACACCCTGACTGACAGCCCTCAACCAGACTCACCTGTTCTCTTCCTAGACTGAAAAGTGATAGTGGGAGAATCTGGGAGAAGAAGGGTTTTCCTAGGGGAGAGAGAAGAGATGCCCAGGAAGGGGAGTGCGGGTTGCATCCCATTGCTTCAGAGGAAAGATGGGGGATGGGGTGGTGGGATCAACCTGACACTGAGCCAGGTTGGACCAGATATGGAGTGGCCCGAGCCTGAGTACCACGGGTTAAAAGCTCAGTGTGGATGCTGGCGAACATGCCTGTTGGGACATTTCATCTCATGCTCTGACGGATGCAGGTGTCTATGTTTCAGGAGTCAAACATGGATGACAAACATATCCTCACTCAGTGTGCTTTTTGGGTTGGGTCTAAAGGAATAGCATCCTGCCGGGCGGTGGTGGCGCATACCTTTAATCCCAGCACTTGGGAGGCAGAGGCAGGAGGATTTCTGAGTTCGAGGCCAGCCTGGTTTACAGAGTGAGTTCCAGCACAGCCAGGACTATACAGAGAAACCCTGTCTCCAAAAAAACAAAAAACAAACAAACAAACAAAAAAAACAAAACAAAACAAAACAAAAAAACCCAAACAAACAAACAAACAAACAAAACCAAAGGAATAACATCCTGACAGATGTAGATTCTAAGGTGATTGTGAATGTGGTGTGTGTGTGTGTGTGTGTGTGTGTGTGTGTGTGAAGGCATGATTATGTTAGTGCATTCTTCTATGTATGCACTCACTCTGTGCTGATACGTGTACAAGTATCTGCAGGGATGTGTATATGTGCATATCAACATGTGGCCTTCTGTGTAGTGGTACATACCATATGTGTCTTTAAGAGGAGTTGCTGGTCTGGCCCTACTCCCTAGGAACACCCTGTCTCCAAAGTGAGCCTGGCATTTCCTTCTTTGTACCTCTTTCCACCTAGCTCCCAAGATTCAAAATACTTATGCTGCCCTACCCTTAGCTGTGGGAACCCTGCCTTCCCGCAATGCTAAGCCTAGATATCTAGTGATCTGCCACGCGCATAACCATCATAAGTTATCTGCATTCAAATGGCAAAATGAAGTGGAAAATTGTTGCTCTCCCAACTCAAGCTTAAAAACACAACACAAATATTTCCCTATTGCAAGCTCTTTTTGGAGTTTAGGTCACACAGGTAGTTTCAGGAACACACAGAAATCATCAGAAAATGTCACCTGCTCCTCCACATTTTCACAAGTTTCTTCCACAACCACCATGTGTGTTTGGGGGCAAGATAGTCAGCACACATTTGATGCTTTTTTTCTTGCAAGCAATCTAACAAGGTAGCCCCTAGTGAACTACCTTGGCCATCATGACAGTTGGTCAAGCTAGTTTGTTTTTAGTGTCTGATTATCTAAGCTATCTGACTGACTAATTCATATTGATTAAAGCACTTCAATGCTCTGCACCTCCCCTTGTGTCTCCAGCCAAATCATCTATAGATGATTAGCCTAACCAGCCCACTGAGCAGACCCGTTTCTTAGAGAAGAGATGGACATTCGTGATGCCGGAAACGATATTCTCTGGTTTTCAAAAGAGTCTGAATGTGGCTTCCGATCCCCTGCTTTATGGTCTGGCCTAATTTCCATCAGTTTTGTCGACCCGTGCTAATTTCCACGCTGAGTTCAGTGGCAGAGACAGCACACATGGATTGGATGCCACCCAGGACTGTTTTGAGTTAGACAGGAGGGCTTCAGAAATTCCTCTTTTGATTTCTCAGAGCAGAGAGAAATCTTTGTCTTTTCTCCCACTTAACTATCGGTGCTTCAAAGCCCAGACCTATATAAAATACACAAATGCTTTCGAGACAAAATGAATCTTGCCCGGTTTCTTTGGGCTTCGATGGGAACAATAAAGATCCAACTACAAAAGGTTGGCAAAGAGGATTATTCTTTTTCTTTCTATTAAGCATAGAGGCTTCAAAAGAGCGGCCCAGAAAGTCAAATAATTGTATCCACCACTGTTCACCCATCCATCTCCCTGCTGACCTGTCCTGTGAAATACGCTTGAAAATCTTGGCCAGCTCTCACCTGCCCATTGCAAATGCTGCTTTGTTAAATGTTCGAGTCTGGAATTCCATGAGAAAGACCTGATAAAACAAACTGTATTTCAATGGCCACCTCATCAGGGAGTAGCTCTTTGGGCCGTGGGTTGGGGGGGTGCTTCTAATTTTCAGAGCTTTGTAGTCTCTGTGTTGGGAGGGAGCTACTTGAAGACCTGGCAAGGAGATATGAGTTAAGTCTACAAATGTTTGCTCTCAGAAGGGGCCAAGGTGGACTTAGGAAACAGGTTTTTGATCTTCATGGAGATTTCTTGATTGCTTTGGTTTGGGAAAAGACATCATTCGCTTCTTTAGATACAAAGTTTTAGACTTGAAGCTGCTCTAATTGCTAGTTTCCTTTCAGTCCTGAACTTCCTCAGAAAAACTCTTGTCACTTTGAAGAGCACAAAATGGCTCCTTGACACCAAGAAACGGAGAGAAAGATTAGGCCACTTAGAAAAAAAAAATTTTTCTTTTTAAGTTCAGAATTGAATGTTTTCTAACAGTGGCCAAGTCCGGAATTGTTTCAGTTTTTTAAAAAGCAGAGTAATAGCTGGGCAAGCACCTAAAGTTTAGTGTAGGATGACCACAAAAGTTAATCCTAAATTGCTGGCACAGAAAGAGGGTCTAGTGTGCTTGGCTTGGGATGCTATCCCTAAACAGTTTCTTCAAACCTATGAGATGGTTAGGGAGATAGTTCAGTGGGTAAAGTGCTTGCTGGGCAAACATGAGGACCAGAGTTCAAAATCCCCCAGGACCTGCCTAAGAACAGGTGGCAGCATGCACTTGCAACCCCAGTTCTGGAGGACAGAGACACGGGTCCCAGGGGTTCACTGGCCAGCAAGTCAGTTTAGCTTTAACAGTGAGATCTAGGCTCAGTGAGCAACCTTGTTTCAAAAAGTAAGATGGAGAAGGAATGGAGGAAGATACCCTGACTTCGGCTTTTAACTCCACAAAGCACGCTGCACACACATACACCTACACCACACATACGCGCAAGCGTGGGCACCTTGCCTGTCTGTGCAGACGTTCAATAGAAGTGCAGAGAATGAACCTGTGACTTGAATATTTTATGTTATAAACATGATTAAGTTTAGACGATGCTAACACAGTGGTAGGTGAGTTAGGCTGAAAAGGCGGTGGGGGAATCTATACAAAGTAACAGGAACCTTTCGGAGAAATCTATACAAAGTAATGGGAACCTTTACTCACTGGATGGGGCATTTGGGAAGCTTTTGCAAGAGACTGGTATAACCCGCTTAATCAGTGGTTCTCAACCTGTGGGTCACAACCCCTTGGAGGGTCAAATGACCCTTTCAGGGGAGTCACGCATCAGATTTCCTGCATATCAGATATTTATATTAAGATGAATAACAGTAGCAAGATTATAGTTATAAAGTGGCAATGAAAAGTATCTTATGGTTGGGGGTGGGGGTCACCCCAACATGAGGAACTGTAGTAAAAGGTTGCAGCATTAGGAAAGTTGAAAACCACTGCTCTAAACACTAACTATGCTTAGAGAACGTCACTTAAGGAAAAGCTACAGTAAATTCTTTAGTATTATGAGGATTAACTTTCTAATTTAGTGATTTCCATGAATGATAATTTTTATCAGTTTCATTTTCTCAGAATCAACAGGTATACTACACTTTTTAAAAACATTTATTATTGTTATTTTGTGTATATATGTGTTTGTGCCTGCATTTCTGCCACGGCATGAGAGGACAACCCAAGGGAGTTGGTTCTCTCTTTTTCCATCACTTGGGTTTTGGGGGTCTAGCTTAGTAGGTCCATAGGCTTGGCAGTAACACCTTTACTCACTGAGCTGCTTCCAGAACTCCTGGTCTGCTGTCAGCATGAATGAGCCCCTAAAGAAGGAGAGGTTAAGCACTAGGGCTCAAGCATAGGGCTTTCTATGAAGCCTGTTCTCCCTGAGATTCCCCATCTCCACCCCTGCACCTTGTAGTGACGGAGTCATAGGTGTTTCTCAATGCTAACAAGTCAGTGGCGCCGTTGATTCTTTCCTAAGTCTGTCCAGAGCCGTGGTAATGTTAAGAGCAGCAATCTACTGGGCCGAGTCCAGTTTGACAAGGAAAGTCACCCCTGGCAGGAACAGGCTGCCCTGCTAGGCCAAGCTAGTTGGGGAAAAAGACTGAAATCAAATAGAGAAGAATTTTCTTTTGCTGAAAGACCCTGCTTTGAAGATACACTTCATTCGGTGGGTAAGAACACTGCCTGCACTTCCAGAGGACCCAGGTTCAGTTCTTAGCACCCACATGGCAGATCACAATCTCCTGTAAACTCCAGATGCAGGGGATCTAACACCTTCTTCTGACCTGAGGGCACCGGGCGCACACACAGTGCACATAGATACATGCAAACAGATAAACATTCATTCACATAAAATAAATACATCTTGGAAAAAACCCACACTTCATGGGCTAGTGATGGGGTTCAGTTGTTAGCATGCTCGCTTAGCATGGATAAAGCTTTGGTCAGTCCTCAGACTGCACTGGCAGAGGCCAGTACTTTTAATCCCACATAGAGGCAGGAAGAGCTTGAAGTTCTGAATTCGAGCTGATCTTCTATATAGCCAGTTTGAGGCCAGTCTGAGCTACATGAGAATGTGCCTCAAAAACTGGAAATGGGGCAGGGAGAAACAAGACAAAAAAGGCAAAGGATACACTTCATGAGTTGGGTATGGCAATCCCAGAAGTCATAAAGTAGAAGCAGGAAGATGAGTCCAAAGCCAGCTCGGACTATAAAAGACCCTGTCTCAAAGACTAAGCACAAAACCAAAACAACAATCAAAAACACTTTTCCCAGACATGGTAGCACATGCCTTTAGTCTCAGTACTTCAGAGGCAGAGGCAGGTGGATCTCTGTGAGTTTGGGACCAGCCTGGTCTACAGAGTGTCATCGCCGGGTAACGACACCCCGTCTCAAATGACACCAAGACAGTCATCGATACATAATGACACCTTGTTTCAAACAACAACAATGAAAGAAAGACATAAAATACAGAGCACTTCTGTTTTGTATTTGAGCAAGCAGTACTTAAAGTTCCAGGCTGTGAGGTACACCCCAGGTTGGAGAAGAGGGGGTGGCTTTTCTGTGTTGTTTACAGGCATCAGGACAGTGAGTGCTGTTAATGATGTCCCCATTTTTCAAGAGGAGCAATGAATAGCACAGAGGTGTATGGTTAGCAACAGGTATCACCCGGGGCAGCCTGTCCGCACCTCATTTTATCTTGATGAAGGACACATATGCAGTGCTGTAGTGGCCCTGAGGCAGAGGCTGCTCATCAGTCGGTCTGACATCGGCCGTAGGCTTTGAGACATCTTTGAGAGATGTTTTTGTGTGCTGCTTGGAGAAAGAAGTGAGAACAAACAGATCGGGTGGAAGAGACAGGATACTCCACCCTCAGAGAGCCAGACAGCCAACAGAGAGCTCTTGTAACCCGTCCTACCTGCAGGCTGGTTCATGGAACATGGCTGTGGGCCATCTCCCACTGCCATGGGCACCCAGTGGAGAGGCCAGTGCTCCTCCAGGTGGGGTCCTGACTTGCCTCTTTCTCCTCTGTGTGGCCCACTCCCAGCACTGTGTGCTGCCTCCAGATCAGATCAGCATCTTTCTTGTCCCACACAGCTGTCTCAAGACTCCTGGCAAACACCCTCACTGGGGTCTTATAAGGAAGGCACACAGTTCCTTAAATGATACTTTTAGGATAGGAAGACCCGCTGTAAGAGGAGCTTCCTTCCATTCATCTGGGAAGCACTAGGTTAGCCAATTTCATGTGCTGTAGTTAATCTGAGCAATGCTGAATTCAAAGTCTGTTGTCCCCCCCCCAGAGTGTGAAACTCTGAGGGACCTCTTTTATACTATCCCCTAGAATTTGCTGCCATGGTGAAGTTGCAGTTGCACCTTTAGCTATTTCTCTTAAGCTATTTCCTGCCCCATTTCCTCATCACTGTGACAGTCCTTTCTCTGTTGTTAACACAGGACCACAAACTGAGTACATTTTAAAGAAATGAGGTTTTCTTGGGTTCCTGGTTCTGATCCTAGGTTGAGAGCTCATATGTACTAATAACTTCCCCCTGGAAGAATGTGCCCAAGCAACTTGGTCTAACCAGCAAGTTGCCGATCAGAGAGAGATCCTGTCTTAACAAAAACAAGCAAGCAAGCAAGGAAGCAAACCAACCAACCAACCAAAATATCTTAAAGTGCATGGTAGTATATACTTTTAATCCCAGCACTTGGAAGACAGAAGCAGGCAGATCTCTGAGTTTGAGGCCAACCTGGTCTACAGAGCAAATTCTAGGATAGCTGGGGCTACACAGAGAGACCTTGTCTCAAAAAAACAAAAACTGATGGATGAGAACAGAGCCTACAGAATCAACTAAGCTGGGCTTATAGGGGCTCACAGAGACTGAAGCAGCAGTTATGGAGCCTGCATGGGTCTGTGCTTAGTCCTTTGCGTATGTCATGGCTGTGTGCCTGGGTGTTCTTATAATACCTCTAACAGAGGGAGTGAGGGCTGTCTCTGACTCTTTTGCCTGCATTCAGGACCCTTTTCCTCCTACAGGGTTGCCTCGTCCAGCCTTGACATGAGGGTCTGTGCCTAGTCTTATTGTAACTTGTTATGCATGTTCAGTTGGCATCCCTGGAAAGCCTGCTCTCTTTTGAAGGGAAACAGAGGAGAAGTAGATCTAGGGGGTACTGGGAGGAGTGGAGGAAGAGAAACTGCAAATGGAATGGAATGAGTGAGAGAAGAATAAAAATGAAAAAAAGAAAAAAAAGAAAAGCACTCAAAAATCCAACAAGGCGGATGGCCCCCGAGGAATGATAGCCATTGATCCCTGGCCTCCACATGTGTACACACAATGCACACAATGTGCACACACTGTATACACGTGAACCCAAAAGCTTTCAACATAGTTCTCTGAGGGGACAGACTGTGTTCAAAGCACAGCTTTGAATTCTATGGGTTTCTATACCCACTACAAAATGACAATGGACCATAAAGTAGTAGCTTTAAAAACCTGACATTTACAGCTAGTCATGGTGGTGCATGCCTTTAAACCCAGCAGTCAGAGGGCAGAGGCAGATGGATCGTTGTGAGTCCAAGGCCAGCCTGGCCTACGAAATGAGTCCAGGACAGCCAGGGCTCCACAGAGAAACCCTGTCTTGAAAAAACAAACAAACAAACAAACAAACAAAATAAAAGCCCTGAAATTTAAACTGAGATATGATTCAGTTGGTAAAATAAATGTGAACACCTGAGTTTGGGCTCAGAAGCCACTTTTTTAAAATGCCAGGTGTTTTCTCATGATGACGCACATGTCTTTTACCAGTTTTGAGACAGAAGAGACTGCCAGATCCCTGAAGTCACTAGCTGACCACACTAGCCTATTTTGTGAGTTCCAGGCCAGTGAGAGATGCTGTCTCAAAAAAGTAGATAATAACTAGGGACAATAGCCAAGGTTGTCCTCTGGCCTACGCATGCATGCATGCATGCCACATACACACAAAGCGGGGGTGGGTGGGAGTGGGGGTGAGGAACCCAAGAAACGTATTGTTCTACAGTTCCACAGTTCTGGAAGCTAGCAATCCAAACTCTAGGTGTCAGTGAGTCTGTCCCTTCTGGGGACTGGGAAGGACAATCTGCTCACACTCCTTCCCCAGCTCCTGACAGTTTTCTGGGGTATTGGCATATCTTGGCTTGTGGATACATTTCAGTTTTCATCTTCATGCAATATCCTCCCTGTGTGTATCTGTGTCCAAGTGTCTCCACTTTACAAGGACACCAGCATGCCTGGACTAAGGTCCATCTGAATGACCTCCACATATGTCACATGCACAGGTGCTAATGGGGTGGCACTCTGGAGTGTTTCTGACATAATTCAGTCCATAACATCTACCAATGTTTCCTGGGATCATCTTCTAGTGGTCTCTAATCTTTGCCTTATTTCAGTTAAGGATGCTTTTGGGGGCTTCAGAGGTATCAGGAAGGCTAATACCACATAAGAGGTGTCACAGAAATCCTGATTTGAGTCAACCCTTTAATGTCTCACTTAAATGCAAGCTTGTTCTCTTCAAGCTCTCTGAGGACTACAGGCAAGGCTGCTTCTAGGGTGGCCTGGTGTTCGAGATCAGGGAAGGACACTCGCAGCCTGGGGTCCCTTTAACCCATGCTGCTCTGACTGGCTCAGCTGCAGAGCACAGTCTCTCCGGAAGATGGAATAAGTGTGTGTCAGAGGGACGCTGCCTTCTCTCTCGGAAACACCGGGGTTGCCCTTTAGAAAAACATCACCAGCACATTCTGCAGTCTCAGAATGAGTCCACCGGTAATTCAGGCAGTGGGGCTTGATCTGGGTTTTAGACATCTCTATCCATTTCAAAGCCTTTGTTTCCCATTGCAAATCTGCCATCTTGGATCCACAGAACAGTGAGTTGGCAGAGGGATCCTGACACGAGAAGCCAGCATGCAGCTGGGACTTGACTCTTCTGTCTTCTGTGTGGTCTGGGCTGGGGAAGAAGAGAGTGGGTTTCCAGGTCACAGCTGTCAGGCCCCACCTGGGGTGGGTGGCTCTAGCTCCGTTGTGAGTGAAGAAATGCTTCAAACATGTCCTCTTTGGGAAGATGAACTAGGGATCAGCTGTTTATTCCTTAGCATTCTGCTGTCGGCAAACATTTGGGAAACTGGATTAGGGTGCACCTCTCACTTCTGAGAAAACACTATGTGAATGGAGTAGCATCTCATGTGGGGCTTGGTGAGAGCATCTGTTGACCTTTGACTCTGCTACATCATCACATCCCTTACTGCTTCAGGGGTAGGTCGCCTGCATCCCCATTGGTGCTGCCCAGCTCACGCCTCAGAGCCTAGGTTCTGGAAACCAAACACTACTGCCATCAGTACTTTTTAGGCCTGTGTCCTTGAGGCAAATAAAAGCTCTGTAGATCTGGAGTTCCTTGACTGTCAACAGCTGTATAGTATCTACCCAAAGGGCTGACTTAACAAAGCATGAAAAATGTTGGGTTTGGTGGGCAGCTCATGCGTTGAATACGTGCTGGCTCATAAGGGATAGTCATACTGTGCTACCACTGGGGCCCGACTCATGCCATGGAGTAACTGTGGTTGTATTAACTTTCCAGATAGTTATATTTTGCTTTTTCCAACAGAAAGACTCGTGAACAAGGACCCTCATGTTTTTATTTCTTTTCTATTCTCTAGATGCCTAAAGTCAACCCTTGGTTGTTCTCAAATGGTAACCTAGGGTTTATTCCAAAGGTCCAGGTACCAAATCTTGCAAGATTTATGGTCCATATGGATTTCTTCCCAAAACAGCCATACATATGCAAACTAATGCCAGGAGATATGTCAATAAAGCTTTATTTCAAAAACAGGCCCGTGGGCCATCCTTTGCACATCCTTGGATGAGAATAGTGGGAACAGAAGACGGAGACCTGGGTCCCTGTCTACCTCCACCTCTTGGCTTTCCATCTCTGTTCAGGAGGAAGTCCCATTGATAAGCAGCAGCCCAGGGCTGAGTGTTCCAGTCACACAGCACCAGGGAGACACCTGCAGGGGGCGGGGAGGGGGGACCATCCCCAGAAGCCACTAAGCTGGGGTGGGTGGTTTGCCCCACAAGCAAATAGCACGAGGCCCAAGCTTAAAGTCAAGATGACATACATTTGTTGCCGGAGCACCCTCCAGGCAGATCGCTGTCTTGCTGAGGTGAAATGGAAAATCAAATGTGATTCCGCTAGCCCCGGTGATAAAAGCTTTTGTTATTGTTCTCAGACTCACTGTGTTCATGGAGAGTTTAGTCATAGGGGTTTCTATTCTCGGGAACTCACAGCACATCACAATACAGGACTCACTTGTCTTCAAAATAGTTGTGCTCTACATAACAGGGAGGGGGGCAGTTATGAGAAATCATGTGTGCTACAATAGCTGTCTACCATCAGATGAAACTTAATAAACAGCACATATGTGGTAATATGGGCCACCTCTCTAATTCATGCCAGAAACCCTGCTGTCAATCAAAGGATGAAATATTTTATTTCAACCTTTTGTATAGTCTTTGAAGTTGTGTTGATTTTGAGAGTGAAAAATCCAGCATCCCGTTGAGGAAAGATGAAAACAAACTGGAAAGTTATATGGGGTCTGCCTCGGCACCCTAAGCACTCTCCTCTTAAGGAAGTGTAGTTTCCTCTGGAAAACAACCAGCTCCTTTGAATAAATCGAGTTCAATGGTTCTCTCTCACGATACAGCAAATATTCCTCCAGTGGAGCCTAAGATACAGAAGCTCACCCCAGAGGAGCTTCACAAAATCACTGGCAATGGGAGGAAACCTAATTAAAAAACGCCCCTCCCACTTGCCTCATGGAGGGGAAACCTTGTGTGTGTGAGCACTCAAGATCGGTGACAAGTGGAGTTGGAATTTGAGTTCCAGCTTCTCCCTCTGCTCGGGCGATGTGGGGCCATTCGGGTGTCTGTCTCTGGCCTGGAGAGACCGGGTGTGGCTAGGAGTAGCTTTATAGGAAATCTGAACCTGACACCCTAGCTTCCATTATTACACACACCTCTCATTTTCTGTTGTTCTCCTTTTACAGGTTACATTTTCCAGTCCTGGTTTTAACCCCCAAATTATGTAAATTCCATAGGCCACTTTTGAATAAGGCAAGCTGGAAAAACTCTGTAAGGCCCCACTGCCTAGCCTAACAGGATGTGGCCACTTCAGTCACTTAGCCCGAGCTGCACTTTTCTGGGGATAAGGTACATTTTTCTGTTTGGTCCATCTCCGGCTAAATCAAGTCCCTCTCAGGTGAATGCTAGGAACAGGATACCTCAACCTTAGCTCTGTTGGTATCTTGACCTAAATAGTCTTTCGTTGAGGCCTGTCCCACATGCTGTGGGACCGTTTACCAGCATCCCTGGCCTCCTCTCCTTAGAGCACTTTCGACTTGTGACAAGCTTAAGTGCCTTTAGAGGTTGAAGAATGTCCCCCTGGGGGCTGAGAACCAGTGAGATGAAATGTGCTTTGTGTTCATTTGCTCAGTGACGATTAGCCCTGTGATAGGCTACTCTCACTGTCTTTGGCTGTGACCAAACACAGTGGACCAAGAGGCTGCAACTGATCCAGTTCCAAGCATTTTCCACCACCCACTGAAATGACAGCTTTGGGGGTGCCACATGTCATGTGAACATTGACTTCTGAAGTGGTTCTATCGAGGACAGCTGTCAATCACAGCCAGGCTGCCAGTTGACTTCAGCTCCTCCCCCCCACTCTCCCCCTACCACCCTACCACCCCTGTCCTCCAAGCTGGCAGTTCCTTCTGTCTTTCACCTTCTTCTCTCTGACAGTCCAGTGGGGTTGAGTGAGGTCAGTTTTAGCAGAGGTGGAAAGATAATAGATTTATGATCTAAATTAAAATTCAGGCCTTGTCACGGCTAGTTTCGTGACCTTGGGTCAGTTCCTTGGCCTCTTTGAAACAGCCATCTTAATTAACCCTGCCTACCTTGAGGCCTTGTTGGCAGGATTAAAAGTAGCTCATATAAAGAGCCCAGGTGGAAGTAGGCACCTGGTAGCACTGTAATAAATGTGTTCTAGTACTATCGATTGAAAAGGGGTGAATGACAGGTGACTGGGTAAGTAGAAAGGCTAAGGGTGTACGGGAGGTGTCAATAGTGACAGCCAGTGTCTGCGCCTGACTGTGACCAATCTCCAGATTGTCCATCTCTGGAGCACATTCTTATTGTCAGCTCCAAGAATCTATCTCCCCTCCCTGGCTTTTCCCTCCCTGTCTTTACTTCTCAGACCTCTGGGGGAGCTGAATTTTCTAGGATAGAAGGCTGAGAAGTCAGTTTGTGTAGACATTCAAGGCTTTGGCAACTGATCTGAACCCACTTGTGGAAAACAAGAGACGCCTCCCGCCTTGGCGGCATGAAGGCGAACGGATGGAAGGCAGCTGTGTCCCAGCAGTGAGCAGGAGCTACTGGCTTGGTAGGAGCTGGAGGAGAGGCCAGAGGACAGGAGGGATGGCAGAAGGCTACCACAGCTCAGGGTATCCAAGAGGAAGCCACCGGAACTCATGTGCTCGGGACAGCAGGGTCAATACAAAGAACCAGGGAGAAAGGGCCACACTTCGGCGTAGCCGGAAGCAAAGTCATGAGGGGGACTTTTTTGGTACCCCCTCTTATCTCCCGCTTGTATATCATGGAATCCGTGCTCAGTCAGGAACCTTGAAGACCCTTGGGCCTTAACTCTATTTCAGTGATCCTGGGTAAGAAGGTGGCAGAATGGCAAGGCTGGTGGCTGAGCCTGGAAAGCTGAGGTGAGATTGAGGTCACAGCTGGGCTTGGTCGCCCCTAAAACAGGGGGTTCTCAGTTTGTTCCTGTTGAGACTTTGCGAGTCTAGGTCTGCTCTGAGTCCAGGGCTCTGCTGGACCAGACTGCCTCTCAGTTTTATAGCTTAACTGCCTTGTTTTCACAACAAATGCCAACTACATTTACAATCTTTGTGCTCTTATTTATTTACGGTTGCCCCTAAAGTGGTCATTTACCACTAAGAAAGTCGCCCTAGCCTTGAAACAATAAAGAAGACGAGAACTAAGCACACAGGACCTGGAAGTCAGCAATTCCACGGCATCCTGCTTAAAATCGAATAGGCTTCATTTTCTGCATTTAGAACCCAAACACACGCCCTTTAAGAGATACTATTTATCATATTTTATGAGGTCAAAGCATAGTATAGAAAGCTCGGAAAATAAGGAAGAAAAAAAAAAAAGACAGAACAAAAATCATTCTTAAAAAAATGCACACCACAACTCCTGAGCATATTGGGCTAGGTTCTCCCGGGCTGGGACATACACGCATTTAACTGTGTAACTGTACATTTGACCAAACGGTAAATCATAGACATCCCTTCTTGATGTTCAATATTTCTAGACATCAGTTTTAGTACCTGTGGAGGGCTGTAATTTATGTTACCTCTGCCTACTGGACATTTAGATGGCTTTGAATTTTGATACACTGTGAATAATGTCACCGTGGACTTGTTCCATATTCCCGTGACTGCATCGGGGATACCACATGTGTGATTGTCTCCTTGGAATGAGCCCCTGGCCATTGAAATGCTGGGTGACCCTCCACTGGCAGCCATGGACCCACATGTTGTCATGCACTTCCTCTGTGAAGTTTTCTAAACATCAGGCCTGTCTCTGTAAGATAGAGGTTGAACGTGTGACATGGGTACATGATATGCCTGGCCTGCTGTCATCCCCTGACTGAGCAGATGTTCCTTAGGAACTGCCTCCCAACCTCAAACTCCATTTCAACCTCTCGCCCTGCATGATAGCACGCTTGCTTATGTTTTCTCCCTCCCAGTCCCCGCCCACTCTCTGCCCTCCCCCAGAAGACCCTAGCCGTCAGTTGGCTCTGCTAATGGCATTCTTAGCCCAAGTCATGGGAGACTCGGTTGTTCCCCCCAGGTTCCTTTTTCCTAGTCCCTTTTGCAAAGCCAGATCCTTCATGGGATGGAGCGACTTCCATGGTCAGAACGAGAGGCAAAGCCTCATGGCTTCTGGAGTTAGGGCAAGCCTTAGCTTTGAGCAGGCCTGTACTAAGGCATGCGTATGTATGGATACGTAGGACTCTGGGACCTGAGGGTTTACAGGGCTCTCAAGATTCTGGTGTGGGCCGGGCAGTGGTGATTCACGCCTTTAATCCCAGCACTTAGGAGGCAGAGGCAGGTAGATTTCTGAGTTCGAGGTCAGCCTGGTCTACAGAGTGAGTTCTAAGACAGCCAGGGCTATACAGAGAAACCCTGTCTTGAATAGCCCCCCCCCCAAAAAAAAATGATTCAGGAGTGGCCCTAGGCCAACTGAGAGGCTTCCTGGGGTCAGAAAGTTGATGTTACCTTCCCAATGTCTAGTCCTGCCTCCCTTCCAACTGAGCTGTCACTCAATGGCATCTCCCAAGGGTGCAGATCCAGTCTTGTGAGAACACCGCTGAGTAAGCTGGGACACAGCTATTCTGCTTTATCTCACAGTGCATGCCACTGGAAACATGCCCACAAACAAGGACAGCCATTAATGTTATTCATACACTTACTTATTCAACAACTATTTATCAAGTGTGAATAATGCCAGAGGGGCTCTATGTGCTTTATAAACCATCATGAACAGAATAAAAATAAAACAACAGGTCCAAGACCCTACAGAGCTAATATTTTAAAGACAGAGACAGGCAATAAAGCAGGGTAAGTAAGTACATGTGTAAAACGAGTTGTGATAAAAGCTAAAAGAAAAAGAAGATAGTGTGGAGGGTTCAAGAAAGGTGTTGTGTGTCAGCAGGAGGTGTGCAGGGGTCCCTTTGTTGGTGAGATGGCATCAGAATAGGGTGGGAAGTCCATCGGTAAGCCAGTTTAGACATGGGAGAAAGCAGTGGGCAGCAGTGTGAAAGTGGCCTGTGCTCCATGCTCCATGTTCCCATACTCCGTGCTCTCTGTACTCCGTGCTCCACGTTTCCATGCTCCATGCTCTCTGTGCTCCGTGCTCCACGTTCCCATGCTCTGTGCTCTCTGTGCTCCATGTTCCCATGCTCCGTGCTCTCTGTGCTCCGTGCTCCACGTTTCCATGCTCCGTGCTCTCTGTGCTCCGTGCTCCACGTTCCCATGCTCTGTGCTCTCTGTGCTCCGTGCTCCATGTTCCCATGCTCTGTGCTCTCTGTGCTCTGAGAATGCTAAGAGATGGAAAGAAAGTGAAGGGGCACGGAGAAGGCGTGCTCAGAGGTGAGCTCAGTGGTGGAGGCTGGAGAGTGGCAACTGCCCACAGGCTTGAAAACATGTGACTTGGACGGAGTGAGGTGGATGCTGGTACTTGGAGCCAAGAACTAATGTTATGTTGTAGCAGGCATATTCTAGCACTTTACACAGAGAAAAAAGACAGAAGGACTTGGTCGTAGGCTGAGCTTGTGGCTCAGGGGTAGAGCATGCACGAGGCTCTGGGTTTGATTGCCAGCACCACCCAAAAATAAAATAAATCTCTAGAAACAAACAAACAAAGTACAGTCAGCTCTCTCTGTACTTGGGGGTTCTGATTCCACAGTCATCCAAGTTCAAATTTTTTTCTTTTTAATTATTAAAAAGTCCCAAGAATGCAAACCTGGGCTGTTGTATGTGGAACAATGTGTAACTTCGGAATGGATATGGAGGCCATCTTTCCGCAGCTTCCCTCCCATGGGACCATAAATCGGCTTCCCTCTGGCACCCGCTGCTTTAGACAGATTAAAGGCGTGGTGGTGCATGCCTTTAATCCCAGCACTTGGGAGGCAGAGGCAGGCAGATTTCTGAGTTCCAGGCCAGCCTGATCTACAGAGTGAGTTCCAGGACAGCCAAGGCTACACAGAGAAACCCTGTCTTGGAAAAAAAAAAAGTGTAATTTTGTAGTCTTGTTGTTTGGAGGGAAACTGTTTCCTAAAGAAAATTAGATAACACAGTCACATTAGATTCGACCAGTGATCTAGAGATGGCCAAGTGAGTGGGAAGATAGTTATAAGTTATATGCAAATACCTTGCATGTGTACCTGCATGATAGAAGAAGACCTCAGATCCCAGTATAGATGGTTGTAAGACACCAGGTGGTTGCCGGGAATTGAACTCAGGACCTCGGGAAAAGCAGGCAGCGCTCAACCTCTGAGCCAACTCTCCAGCTCCCTATACCGTGTCATTTGGAGAGGTACCTGGACATCCTCAGATCTTGTCTCCACAGGGGTTTCTAAAGTAACCTCCCATGAAGGCCTGGACATATACTTAGTGGTGTTTGCTCAGCACATACACACTGAGCTCCTATCTGCCAACGTTGTGTGGCCATGTGGATGAGACAGAGAGAGCAAGCGTTGTCCTCTGTTACAAGAGTGGGAGGGCTGTTCCGTACCATGTAAAGAGCTGTCATCAGTCTCAGCTGCAGGCTGGACACACCTATCTGTCACTACCTTTATTCCTTTCAAAAAGCTATAAGGTAAATCCCATATTTCCATTTTACAGAGGAAGAAACTGAGGCTCAAAGAGGGTGTACATAGCCAAGCCTACTAAGTGTCCAGCCGGGATGTAAGCCCAGAACCGCTTAACCGAAAGGTCTCCAAACCAGCACTAAACCAGTGATGTACGTAGTGGGAAGCTTTCTCTTACGTTTGAACTGGAAAGTTCCTCTCTGACTGAATGAAAAGTCCACTGAAATCTTTCAGGTGGCCCGTGAGGCCACCAGCCATGACTTCCAGCTGGTCTAACTTCTGCAATGTCTGAATGGAGGGCCCACCACTGTTCCGAGGACCCAAAACCATAATAGGACAAGACATTTGGGCACACTGGACCCTAGAGTTCTCTGCTATAGGATAAGGTTCTAGAAGTGATCTCTAAATTTACCTCCTGGCTCTGAGAGATAGTGAGTCATGATCTGCTGTGATCACCGCTTGACAATAATGTTTGGGTCTGTGTATCTGAGTGCACATTTGGGCACGTACAGGTCAAAGGTCAGCGCTGGGAGCTGTTCTCAATTTCTCTCTACCTTATTTTTTAAGACTCAGTTTCTCACTCAACCTGCTTCTCTCTGAGCCTGCTAGGCTAAGCTGGATGTCAATCCCAGGAATCCTCCTGCCTCCACCTCCCCAGTGCTGGGATGACAGATGCACACTGCTGTACACAACCTTTTCACATGTTACAAACTCAAGTGCTTATGTTCGCCTGCCTTGCAGTTTACCGCTGAGCCATCCCTGGGGTTTACTGTCTGTTGAGATCTCTGTTGTTTTACTAAATGTTCCTCTGAATCTGGGACTTACAGGAGAGATAAAAGAATAAAGCCCCTGACCTCCTGGAAACACACATCTGTGATTAATTCTGGTCCATATAACAGTTCAGAGATGTGAGTATGGCAAGGCCCAAGTGCAGAATAAAAATAGAGACACATACATGACCACAGGACAGTTAGTTGAATGATGCTGGGCGGTGGCTGGTACCCCAACCCAGTTCATTACCTCACCCTTATGACAGCCTCAGGCAGTTTCTGGGGTACAGAATCTCCCACCTCCCTAGCAAAGGTAACGAAACTTCAGCTCAGTTAATTCTCCCAAGGTCTTGCACCAGGGTAGAGGGGCCATTGTATTTATTGATTCAAAGTTCACTACCAACCCAGCACAGCTCTCTGGAACATTCTAACTTCCCTGCCATTTAGGCCCCAGTCAGAAAGTACAAAGCATCCTTAAATCTGTTGCCAGCATCTTTCTTGAACCGGACCTGAAAATTCCACTTGGTTGTGGCTACCACAGAGGGAGTTAGACATCAGGTTTTGCTGGGTAGCCACATCTCCCGCCCCATGTTCCATAAGTCACCCCTGCCCAGTTGGGACCCCTGCTGGTGCTGCCGCCTAATGACCTATTGCAATCCTGGCCCCTGGTGCTAGGGCCAGGAAGAGGGATCAGGTTGTGTGCTGCTCCTGAAGACACAAATGAGTACAGGCATTCATGAGGGTGTTGTCTGCACCCATCTGCAAAACAGGCACAACCCCACAGTCCCACGGGCTAAATGCTAGCTCTGGCCTCCTGCTAGGAGCGCGGAAGGCCCTAGGCTGAAGAGCAGCTGATTATGTAGGCTGTGCCTACAGAAACAGAAAGGGGACAGATAGAGAGAGCCAGGAGAGGAGAGGGTGGAGATCTGAGGAAATGGGGCTGTGTGGGGGATGGGGAACACCAGGAGATACTGTCCACCTGCTAGGAAGAACAAATGCATTCGCTCTGAAGAGCACTCTGGTCCCCTCACAGGCCTGCCTGCTTCTCTCTCCCCACCGGGCTCTGGAGCACCCTTGCACACCCTGGGATCCAGTCCTCCAGGTTCACCAGCACCTGGTGTCCTTGGACAAAGCAGGCACGGGTTCTGCCTCCCTCCCCCAATACCCACGGAGGGATCCCTATGAGCGGGATGTCAGCGGCTTCCCATCGCCTGGCAGGGACCAACTGCCAGTTCAGGAAGAAGGTTGGGGAAGGTGTCCCTCAGCTGGGCTAGCTCTGGCTGAGAAGAAGCTGCAGGCTCGCCTGTTTTCTTTCTTTCTTCTTCCCCACCCCTTCTCGAACACGCAAGCTTCTGAAATGTACTAGCTGCCGCCGACCTTTATCTCTGAAAGCAGTGGAAAATGTTGGACCCGCAGAGGTTGTTAACAGACCATAGGAGAATGACAGAGATTTGAGGGTTCCTATTACACTTGGTACTGCAAGGGTTAGGCCCTACACCTGACTCCTGATCCACCTCCTCTGCTTCTCTGGGCCCCTCCACACGTGTGAGCAGCTTAGGATACTGACATATTAGGATATTTGGTGCGTAAGACAATGACATAGACTTCTAATGTTTTCCCCTCAGATTTAAAAGTTTGTGATAAAACACATACACAACATAAAATTTACCACATTAGCCATTTTAGGTGTACAGTTCAGTGGTATTAAGTGCAGCCCTCCAATTGAGCAACGGTCTGTCTCTAAACTTCTTTTCATCTTGTAAAACTGAAACCATATATCCACTAACGTCCAGTGCCCTCCAACCGCCCCACCCACAATGCTCCAGTGCATTCTATGTTCTGTTTCTCTGATTTTTGACTTACCTATATACAAGGGTATGAGCAGAATCATACAGTATTTGGATGCCTGAATGTCTTCTTATTTTAGCATATTTTCCTTGCTTTAGTAGGTGTCAGAATCTTCTTTTAAAGACTGACTAGTGTCCCAGTTGTATGTATAGATCCCATCTGGCTTGGTCACACACCAAGTGATGGATGCCTAGGTTGCTTCTACATGGTATTGTGAGGAAAATGTTCTGAGTGTGGGCAGACAGGAGTCTGTCTCCCATCTCTTCAGATGTGTACTTAGAAGTAGAATTGGTAGGTTGTGTAGTAGTTGAACTTGTGCTTTGTGCAAGAACTGCCAAGCTATCTTCCACAGCGACTACACCAGCTCACATCCCTACCAGTACCATCTGGCACGGCAGTCTCTCCGAATCCTTGCCAACACTTGCTTCTGACTTCCCATCATAGCGGCTCTCATCAGGGTAAAGTGATTTGAACTTTTGAACAGAAAGAAACACACAAAATGAAGGTTTTACCTCTAATGCCAGCACTCAGGAGGCAGATGAAGGTGGAGTTCTATGAGTTCAAGGCCATCTGGTCTATATAGTGAATTGTAAACCAGCCAGGACTACATAGTGAGGGCCTGTCAAAGGAACGAAGGAGCCAGGCAGTGGTGGTGCACACCTTTAATCCCAGCACTTGGGAGGCAGAGACAGGCGGATTTCTGAGTTCGAGGCCAGCCTGGTCTACAGAGTGAGTTCCAGGACAGCCAGGGCTACACAGAGAAACCCTGTCTTGAAAAAAACAAACAAACAAACAAAAAAAGAATGAAAGGGCAAAGGACCTAAATGTGGCATACCATTTTAACAAACTAATAATTTTAACACATATAAAAATATAGTAACTGCATACACACGGTCCTTCAGAGACAATGCAAAAGGAGGGAAGGGAGAAGATGTGTAGAGAACTGGATAAGAAAAATTAAAAGTTAAGGTGGGTAAGAAAAATTCAAGTGGGGCAAGCACAGAACAGTGCCAGGCTCTGAGGACAGCTTGGCACCTGCAGTTGGGTGCAGCCCAACTCTGAGTGGGAGGCCCTGTTTGCCTACATTTGCTTGGGGACACTGACTGCTTCCAGGGCAGGAAGGTCTGCAAGAGGAACAGGCCACAGATCCTATTTGGGGTCAGAAGGTCAAAATGGGGGAGGGGGTGACTGGCCCCTAAACCAGGTTTGCCTCAGGCAGAAAGCAGGTGTCCTTGGTTTCTTGGTTGGCCTGGCTGCCCCTTGTACCTCTGCAGAGCTAGGGTAGAGGCCGAACTGGGTGGCATTCAATCTTGGGTTTCATGCATTTTTAAACCTGCTTTTGAAGGAGCAACTGCATCACGCAGCCCTTTCATGTCAGGGAAACCGCCTGTGAGAATGGGGGAGGTGGGGGATGCTGAGTTCCAAAGGGCTGCCTGCCCCTGGGCCTTTGTTTCAGGAGGCCGCACAAGGCAGCGGACTTTTCCTTTGAAAACCCTGGCTAGGAGCTCATGAGCCTCTTTTCTGCACACCAGCCACATCACATTTTACAAACCTCAAGAAAGGAGACCCAGACCCAGTTCTGCAGTACTCTGGTTTGTAAGCCTCAGGTCTCTGACACCCTATTTTTTTTTTTTTTTTTTTTTTGGTAAGCACAGCATGTAGGGAATTTTCTCTTACATCCCTGCACAGTTTTCCACGGAATTTCACCACCAGCTGGATGAATAGAAAGAAAAGGGAAGCGAGCAGACTAAATAGACAGGCCATCTCAATGGCGTGTCACCTCCTCACAAAGCCGGCAGGAAATCCTTAATTAACCCTGCTTCTAGACACAAAGCCTCCATAACATTTCATCCTATTTGAATAAATATTTTTAAAGAAAGGAATGTGAAAGTACTTTTATTCCTGGTCTCGGAGCACTAATTTAGCACCACGTGTATTTTCAACTGTCACACAAAAGCGCCAAGGATAAGGGAGAAGTTCTTCCAAAAGCCCTCCCTTCTCTTTCATTTTTAGTCCATGGTGACACATCCCTCTTGGGAAAATCCTGGCCCAGATTTTATTAGTCTTTTGTCAGCTGTCGGGAGTTAAAACCTCACAAATCCAGTCTCCGCTTCAGCCCTTCCTTGCAAGCTGCCTGCCTCTCCGTGAGATGTAGGCTAATGGTTGGGAAGAATTTTGTTTTTTGTTAGTTTGTTTTTGTTTTTGTTTTTTGAGACAGGGTTTCTCTGTGTAGCCTTGGCTGTCCTGGAACTCACTCTGTAGACCAGGCTGGCCTCGAACTCAGAAATCCACCTGCCTCTGCCTCCCCTCACTGTGGCAGAAACCGATCCTCATCACAGCAATCAACCCTCCCTCCACTCCCAGAAACCTACCCTGTGCTCAGTGGGCCCTGGCTTCCCTGAGCTGCTACTACAGAACTGAAATGCAGGCATGCACACACACAGAGGTGTTTGGTCTCTCTGGCACAGGTCTCTGGGGTCTTTTTGTCAAAAATGTTTCAAAATCACCATTACGTCACTAGACAGAGTCTCTGCTTGGCCAGCTTTAGTCGAGCTTCCGGCCCTCCTCCTAGGTCCACGTGTGCTTCATAAAACACTGAGCCCCTTGCTAAGTCAATCCAGCAGGAAGCTCCCACTTGACACCTGGTCACTCACAATATCTCAGAATCCAATGAGCCCTGCCTTCCACCGTCCCTCAGGGGTGCCTCATTCTGCAGTTTGTCTTCAGCTGGGATCTTGTGACATCAGCTTAGCCAGAATCTCTCTCACTCCTGATATTATCTTCTTAGTCATTTTTCCACCCACTGACCCCCTCCCGCATGCCCACTTGCCCTTACTGCATTCAAGCTGAGCCCCACTGCTCTCTGCCACTGAGGAATCCACCAAAGCGATCCTTTATCTGTCTAGGTGGCCTGGGTAAAGTCACTCTTGTTGTCTCTCAACAAGGGTCTCTGAGTAATTTCTCTTTAATGCATCCTGGCAATCATTATTAATCGTTTTTATGAAGTATGATGATACTCTCTGACAGCTATATGCTGACGTCCATTTTATAAAGTGATCTCACTATGGTGTCATTTGCACCCCAGGGAGATACTGACTGTCACTTCCTCCTGATGGATCAGGAAACTGAGGAACTGTGTGAGCGAGCTCCTTAAGAGAACAAAGCAGCAGGGCAGTGGTGGCACATGCCTTTAATCCTAGCCCTTGGGAGGCAGAGACAGGCCAATTTCTGAGTTCGAGGCCAGCCTGGTCTACAGAGTGAGTTCCAGGACAGCCAGGGTGACACAGAGAAAACCAAAAAAAAAAAAAAAAAAAAAAAAAAGGAACAAAGCAAAGATTAATATTATGGACCGTGGACTCCTGCCTTTTTTAATACCCCGGACGGTGCTTGCTCCTTCTATGCCATGCTGTCTTGTCATGATGTGCCAGCGGAAGGACAATGAGTCAGACCCACCTCACAGACAGTGATTAAGGAGCCTGTGGGTCTGAGCTTCCACATGCCGACAATTAATTTGCACCCCTGGGCAAGAGCGGCAGCGGGTCTGGGGTCACAGACTGAATGAGGAACTTCCACCTGGAGGAAGGGCCTCTGGCTTGTCTGGCCTCTTTTCCATGGTGCCACCTTCCTCTACGCACACAGAGAAGAGGGGGATCCCGGCGGTCAGTTGTTAGTTAGCATCAGAGTGCTTCGGGAGGAGGTGTGTGGGTGTTGCCTCGCTGACCCTCCCAGCTGAGAGCAAGGCCTACAAGACGAGAAAGGATGTGGTGGCAGAGACAAGCTTGACAAGCGTTCTAGCGTGGGAAAGTGATCTGCGTGCCATTGGTGGCATACCTGCCACATCACAGGCCGGCTGCTGGATTCTGTCGTGGTGAGGGCCAGGAGGCGGGACCTGAGGACACCTGTGCTCCGTAGTGAAGCTGGTCAAGGGGGCGGGGCCGAGGGCACCTTTGCTCCATTGTGAAGCTGGTCAAGGGGGCAGAGCCTGTCCGGGTGCTGGTCAAGGGGGCGAAGGCCCGAGGGCACCTCGGCTCCAGTCTTCACTAATTTTTAGTTTTCACTTTACTGTATTTTCCCACAAGCAGCCTGAGCTGCTCCCCCAGAGCAACCCTTCCAGCTTCCCTATCTCAGGTGCGCCATGGTGTGAAAGTCACTTGCTTGTGTCCCACAGCCCCTTTTCTGCATCTGTAGCAGGATATTTTGTGCCTCTTCAGTGACTTCTCTCTAGCTGCAGTGATTCGGGAAGATCCTGTATTTGGATTTGATTGGTTATTTGAACACTGAGGGCACTGGGCGTAAGCACCAAAAGAATTTCTTGGTCTATGATGAGAACGTATCTCCCTCCACCGGCTTCTCCACGCTGCTCACGGGCCCCTGACCATGCCTCTGTTCTTACTGTGTCTTGGGAGCAGAGCTGAGGCCATTAGCCCTCTAGAGCATGTCTGGGTCAGAGGGACAGAGTAGGCAGCAGTGTGACACGGAAGGATGCTTCTAGAAGGTGCCTCGTGTGACTACTAGCCCTCTCCAGTTGTCCAGTAGCTATGGTTATAACCGGGCTATAACATGTGGGACCCATGTTT
Source organism: Mastomys coucha (assembly GCF_008632895.1). Classification (NCBI taxonomy): domain Eukaryota; kingdom Metazoa; phylum Chordata; class Mammalia; order Rodentia; family Muridae; genus Mastomys; species Mastomys coucha. The sequence continues at coordinate 63,214,526 of NW_022196891.1, forward strand.
AGCTCCTTGCCAGTCCTCTCTTCACCCTCTGCCCTCCCCTGGAGTTCAGTCAGAAGTAAATGGGCTTTCATCCATGTTGATCTTGTGGGGAAGGTTTAAGAGAAAAACCATGCCTGTTAAGAAGGGCCTAATGGGAATTGGGGCTGGAGGCAGGACTGGTAAGAAGGGGTCCTAAAGCTCCAACCTCTTCGTCCTACCTCATTGCACTAACCACCTTGGAAGCCGTGGCAGACAGAGACTGTCCCTAGGGTGCCTGCCAGCAGCCGCTGCTGCCAATACAGAGCTCACAGGAGAGGCATGGTCAGGACAAGCTGCTTCCCCGCCTTCCTGTCCACTTTGTCTTCATTCAGCCATGTTGTGTCGTAAGCATTCACAGCTTGCCAAATAGTTACTGAGCACACAGTCCTCGTAGCACCCAGGCAGAGTGGAGACAGGCCACGTCTATCTACCCCACGATGGGCTAAGCTGCTGCTCTTCCTGAAAGCTTCCTCTTTGTACCGCAAGGTTCCCCCGGAGTCTTTAGAAGGATGTACACCCAGCAGAAAAACCCAAGGCAAGAGTGAGCGCCCTGGAGTGTAGAGAGCCCAGCGGCTTCCGCTTCCCATCAAGGCTACGACTCCACTACTTGGGTTCCATATTTTATTACTTCTTGGGTTCCTCAATTGCCCAACACCAAGGTTCCACCAACTTAAGGGACAGAGCCTAGAAGAGTGGGGGCCTCTAGGATGCACCCCTTAGCCTATGGCTGAAAAAAAAAAAAAGAGATGCTCTTCCTTCTGATCTTGCCGGTAAGGCCTGAGTCTGTGACTGTGCAAACCCTTTTTACTTGTTTTTCTTGCATCCTTTTAAAACTCCAATCCTAATCCTTCTAATAAGTGCCAGCTTCCACTTGTTCTATGGGGGCGGGGGCATGTAGAAGGTGCCAGCCCCTCCAGGACCTTTGGCCCTTGATCACTACTGCAGGCCATCAGCATGTGGTCCAGGATCTCAAGCAGGGGCATTGCCGCTTTGCGCCCCCACCCCACCCAAAGACGTGCCATTCGTGTTTTCATACAGTAGAGAATTGTACTTCTGCCTATGGACATGGCTTCTGAAATGTTTGAGCCAGAGGCTCCCATCAAGTTCTCGTCCCCCACAACCATGATCCTAGGCTCTGATCTCCTTAAGGGCCAAGGAATACAGGAGGCCTCAGAGAGTCAGGAGAGGCCTCTCTGTCCTCAAGATGGAGCTCAGAGCAGCCTGAATAGCCACGAGCAGTCCCCAGCATCAGAAAGAGGCAGGAGGAGGGCAGATGGACAGGTGTCAGCTCTTCAGAGACGAAATCTTCGTCTCTAAACAGCTAAGCTGCTTCCAAAGAAAGAAGGAATCAAAGGGGTAGGTGGTCCCTGCCTGTGCTCATGCCAAGAAGGATGTCTGAGCTGTGGCTGGTACTTCCACTGGCATCCCACTTCCCAGCACTTCCCAGCAGCAGCCTAGCCCTCTGCACTGGCTTCTCACACAGACAGCAGAGGTGGGCAGCCGGGTGCTTGCAGTGGGCAGTCTGGGCAGGTCCTGTCAGAATGTCACCCAATATCACTGTGGCCAGCCCAGTGGCCACCACTGCTTGTGTTTCTCGGACAGTGGCTGAAGGGATTCAGTGCAGGGGAAGGAAGAGAGAGAAGACAGGCCCTCTCTGGGTCTCAGCGCATGGCCTTGAATTCAGACCCCAAGACCATTGCTGCTGGGCTGGTGAAATGACTCAGCGGGGCAGCCTGACATTCTGAGTTCAATCCCCAGGACCCACAGAATGGAAGGAAAAGTCCAGTTTCTACAAGTTGTCTTCTGACTGTCACAGGTGTGCTGCGGAGGCACATAAGTATATATTTAAACACAATTTGAAAAAGAGCATTGCACAAAAATATCACGTCATCAAGGGACAGACCTGCTGTGCCTTTGGCTGTGTTGCAGGGGACACGGACCTTACCACACACTGGGTGAATCTCTGCCTACTAGCTGTGTGATCTTGAGCAAGCGACCTAGTTGCTCTAAACCTCCATTTCATAGCAGTAAGATAAGGAGGATAAGACCTCCCCAAGCAAGCTCTGAGGATGAAACGAGACAAACGTTTATGACCAGAGCTGGGGACACAGGACAGGGATGAATACCAGCTTCCTTGTTGGAGAAACAAGCATGAGCTTTCTAAAGGGTGTGAGGCTGTATAAGGTTGGTGGGAAAATAGGAAGGAAAGGGTGGCTACTTTTAGGGTCCCTGAGAGATACCCTGATTGTCTCACTGCCACTACAGTGCATGACCCGAAAGGCCTCAGGATGGTTGTCTTGTAGGTTGACAACCTATAGAAGCTCCAGTTAGATTAGACATCTCAGAGATGATGGGGACCAAGACCTCTCGGCTTTGCAGCTACCCTTGAGGCTAACTTGGACTCTGACCTAGGGGAATGGGTTCCATTAGTAAAAGAAACCACCTCCCATCCTTCTCCCTTCCCAGGGCTGGGAAGCGTAGGTCCTCTAGAAGAGGCGCAGAGCCTGGGACCTGAGTCCAGAAGGATTCCTTAAAGTCTTTCTCCGCTTGTCTGTGGATGCTTGGAGACCCACCGAGCCTCCGAGGGCTGCTGCCTCTCTTGTACTGTCTGGGTTTCCTCTGATGTAGAGTCCTTCCTCTCAGCTCGTAAAGATCAGCAACTGGCCCATCGGGAGAACTCATGCTTCTGGAGAGAGCAGGGGCTAGAAGGAGGCGTGGGAAGAAGGGGGAAAGGAAATAGGAGGGGTTTGGGAAACATTCTGAGAGGAGAGAGGCCCACTCAGCCCATTCTTTAGAAGCACCATTCAAAAACAAAAAACAAAACAAAAAACTAAGGAGAATCTATGACATGGAAACTTTGACTCTAGTGGACTTCAGCCCAGCAATGGGGAATCCTGTTGGGGAGACCAACCTGATATATGTGTGAATGTGTGTGTGTGTTGGGGGTATGTGGGTGTGAAGGGGTGCATACATGTATGTGCTGCCCGTGCCTCAGTGTCTCCTGTAAAGAAAGCTAATAGGAATACAAGGCTAGTCTCCATAAGACCGAAAAGACTGATGATTGATGATTGTAACAGGGCCTCCATTGCCTTTCCCTGGGGAAGCTGGGATCATGGTGCCATTTGACCCACCTGGGATATCGAATATCTATCAACTTCTTTTTTTTTTAAAGGATTTATTTATTATTATATGTAAGTACACTGTAGCTGTCTTCAGACACACCAGAAGAGGGTGTCAGATCTCATTACAGATGGTTGTGAGCCACCATGTGGTTGCTGGGATTTGAACTCAGGACCTTCGGAAGAGCAGTCAGTGCTCTTAACTGCTGAGCCATCTCTCCAGCCCCCTCTATCAACTTCTTAAGCTCCTGTGCTCACAGCCATTTGTCTTGGGTGTCACTGAGTGTCCAGAGAAGTAGACATGGCTGGCTGGAAGGGACATTCACAGCTGATATATGAACTTTGTACCTGTCAAGAAGTTCCCAATTCTAAAAAAGAAATAAGAGCCTTCACACAAACTAACCAGAGCAGTCATCCTAAGATTCTCTTTCAACCTTAACCCCACCCAGTGGGAGTTCAATGTCTGCTTACTGAAGCCTCGCTCTTACCTGACAAACAGATTTCAAAATAAACTTCTGAAAGCTAATGAGTGAGAACGGTTTCAGCGGAGGCTTTCGCCTCCTGTGCCCATTTTAAACAGAAGCTGTCCCTAAGCTGTGTGGGCTAACTATAAATATCAATCACCTTTGGATGTCTCCTAGCAGACAGTGGTTGCGATCCAACCTAGGACAGAATTACAGTTACGCTCTCTGTTAGCTTTATTGTCGACTTTATTGTTTTATGTGCATCTTATAAGTTACAGATGATTTTTTTCATATCTCAAAAATGTACAAGAAATCAGACTAAGGAGATGGCTCAGTGCATAAAGCCCTTGTCCCGCAAATTTGACAACCTGAATTTGGCTCCCAGGACCCATAGAAAGGCTGGACACAGTAGCATAAGCATGTATCCCAACGTACTAATACAGAAAGATGGGAGGCAACAAGAAGCTCATGGGCCAGCCACTAGCATGGTGTGTGAAGTTGATATACTGTCTCAAAAAACAAGGTGAAGGCTGAGGACCGATACCCAAGGTCAGCACCTGACTTTCTTGCACATAGCCTGGCACACACGCACGCACCTTCATTCAAAGGAATTACAGACAACCATCGATCAGATAAATGTCTCATAACCAGATCATTTCAATAGCAAAATTATGAAGATATTCTCATCTCTCTTATTATAGTGAAATAACTCTGTCGTATGTGAGTAGAGCGTGTGTCTTCATATTTACTTAGTGCAGAATGGCCTGAAGACTCGAAAGGCTAAAAGGTCCTGCTACAACTGTCTTCTGAAATATCCTCATTGTCTTTAAACCGATTGAAGAGGATACCCTACAGTGGCCGCTGTTCACCTGCTTCAGCTGGTGTAAGAACTCCCAAGCTGGGCTTGTATAGCTCAATAAGAACCCATGTTGGCTGTTTAGTTGGTTGAGCATGAATGACACTCCTAGCTGTCAGGGAACAGGGCAGGAAGAGGAGATGGTCCCCAGAGTTGTAGTAGCATCAGGTGTTCACATTCCTTTGTATGGATCCCAGCATGGGCCTCTATTAACTGGGCTATAGCTCAATAGCTCGATTCTCAGCGTACATGAGGAAGCCGTGTTTCCTTTGCTTCATAGCAAATGGTGTCTTAACAATGGGGCCCTGACAAAGCTGTCTTCACTGGTAGTTCTACTGTCCTTTAGGCATTTCCTGAAAGTTCTTCTTCTGTTCTTGGCTTCTGCTAACCTTGGAGCTAAGACATCAGACCTTATAAATGGGCATGGGGTGACAATGGTCTAGATGGAGCTGCCTTTGGGCTCTGAACATGGCTTCAGCGCCAAACTAAATGTCTTGGTTTGAGACGGGAGTTACAAGACCGAAGTTGAAAATGCAGTCAAGAAAATCAGCCCCAGATGAAAGAGGCAAGGCTCAGCACCATGAAAAATGAATGACACAGTCAGGCTAAGTTCTTAGCTTCAGGTAAGAGTGGATATTTGCAGGAAGGCCAGTGACGGGGGTAGAAGAGATAGCCTTGACTCTGAGGGACACTGACTGAAGGAGAGGTGACATTCCAAGTAATGAACCAAAGAGGTCTAAGAATGGAGAGACTAAAAGAGACATTAACAGCTGTCATAAGTGGAAAATAGTCTAACCATAGTGAGAGGCCCTGAAGCCACACAGTGGGGTGGGGGTAGGTATTCAATGTATGCAAAACCAAACCTGTGTGCCTGGGTGGTTTGAGCCCAGGGAGAGACACAGCCACCACCAGACCGAGCTGTGCACAGGTAGAAGTGTCCCATCAGATAATGACACCGCTGTGTGGTCACAGCGTCGTGAGTGTGGAAGCAAGGCTGGCAGGCATCTGGACGGTTCTGGCTAATCTACATCGACCACCTTTGCTTTTGAGTTTAATTTTTATTTCTGGTTTAATCCCACCACACCCCACAGCCCCCATTCTCAAAACAATAAACAGAGTTCAGAAACATTCTAAAATGCCAAAAAGAATACAGAAACAAACCATCCGTCTCCAGGGTAACCCCTGCTGCCAGAGTCACCTAGCTCACCTCAGAGTTTATTTTTATATGCTGCTTGAAAACAAACCAAACATGGCTGGGACTCAGGATGAACATTCTTATGGCCGGGATGGCTTAAACCTTTTTAGAATTGGGATGGAGGACATTTTAAAGCAAGCTTTGCCTGTTTGAAATGGACGCCACGTTTAAGACTTTAAAAAAAAATTTTTTTCCACTTAGGAGAAAATAAATCAAGAAAACATTCAATATTAAAAACTAAAAAAAATAGGTTTCTTTAATCCTATTGTCTGGGACTCACTAGTTCTGACATTTTAGATACTATCTTCCACAATAATGCTCATATTTTGAGAAAAGAATAGAAACTATGGGCCCAGTGGCAGGCCTGTACCATAGCAGCCACTCTGTAGACTGAGCTAGGAGGATTCTCTGTGAGTCCATAGGTTTGGGGTCGGCCTGGGAATATAGAGAGAACTCATCTCAAAAACAAGCAAATGAAAATAGAAACCAGGGGCTGGAGGGATGGCCCAGTGGCTAGAAACCAGGGGCTGGAGGGATGGCCCAGTGGCTAGAAACCAGGGGCTGGAGGGATGGCCCAGTGGCTCGCAGTTCTTGTTCTTCCAGAGGACCTGAGTTGAGTTTCCAGTACACATAGAGGGCGGCTCACAACCACCTGTGACTCCAGCTCCAGGGGATCTGCTGCTCCCTCTGGCCTCTGTGGGCATATGTACACACGTGGCAGACACGCCCTTCCCCACTCCCTATATACACATAATTTTAAAAAACTTTAAAAAATTAAACCAAAATCAGAATCACAGCATACACCATTTGGATCTTGCTATGTTTGACAACTAAGCCATAGAAGTTTCCGTTTTCTCACTGCAGTATATCTGATATTAATCTCACCTTTATTGATTAGGTAGTCCCAGCTGGGCCATTCAAGCATTTGACATTATATTAATTCATTTGATCCCCACAACAACCTTTTCAAAAAGGTGCTACGTTTTTTTTTTCTTCTTTTCACAGATAGCGGAAGAGAGGGGCAGAGGTGGAGCTTGCAGCCAGGCCTTCTGACTCCAGCTCTGCCTTCCTCTATGCATCTCTACCCGCTCTCTGTGTTACTTCCTTCCATTCTAGCTCTGTTCCAGGGGTCCCCACACACTCTGTGGATGCCCCCCCGTCATCACACATATACACACATGCTCTAACACACCCAACACATAAACCCAACCTCTTCTTTCTTTTTTTTTTTTTTTTTTTTCCGGGACAGGATTTCTCTGGAACTCACTCTGTAGACCAGGCTGGCCTCGAACTCAGAAATCTGCCTGCCTCCACCTCCCAAGTGCTGGGACTAAAGGCGTGCGCCACCACCTCCCGGCCAACCTCTTCTTTCACGAGAAGTCTTTCAAATATGTAAACATTTTTGAAATCTCCAAGTCTTAGGCTTTACGTCCAGTCTTTATGGTACAAAGACCCTCTCCACGCTCACTTCTTGGGCAGGAATGATTGTCTTTTATGTGGCTAGCTAGATATAAATGCATGGCCCAGGAAGTTGGGGATGGCTCTATATCATGTGTACCAGACTGTAGGTGCCTGTTAACACTGGCTTTTCCATGCACCGTTTCCAGGAGCTATGCTAGAATGCTTTTACTATATCCTCTTGTCCCCAAAACTCTATGGCTAGCCTACCAGCCATTGGACCCTATGTGTGGCCCTGCAAGGCACAGCCTATGAGAGAAGAGTTTCCAGAGGTCATAGCTGGTACCACTGGACATGTCATGACATCCTGGTGGAGACCAGTGTGGTAGTGTATCCTCTGCCTGGTCATTGGAACGGGAAAGGAGGCTCCAGGCTAGCAGCAGGTCCAGCAGCTGTCCCAGCAGCGCTGATGGCTTTCTAGGTGGCTTGTAGGGTTTGCACCAAGCTGTCCCAAGATGTCACCGAAAGTCACAGGGCTAATCTGTAACAGTGTGGGTGGGTAGGAAGAGTCACTAAGGTAGAGGGCTGGCTCAGCTGGAGCTTTGCAGACAGTAGCGCAGAGGCAGGAATGTTTGAGAAGGAAGGCAGCTTTGATTGTCTCTCATCTGGCTCTGTCCCCTTGGAGGTGAGGACCCCTTGGAAGGGTAGGTTTTGGGTAAAACCTGCCTGTACCTTCTTCTCTTTAGCTGTCTCTAGTCTCTTCCACCTGGATTTCTCTCAAGGTCCTGAGAGATGAGGGGGAACAACCACCTACACAATTTCATATGAAGGTCTCTAGCAGAGGGCAGAAGCTGTGTCTTACTCCCTCAAGATATTTCCTTTTTTTTTTTTTTTCCTTCAAGACAGGGTTTCTCTGTGTATCCCTGGCTATCCTGGAACTCACTCTGTAGACCAGGCTGGCCTCGAACTCAGAAATCTGCCTGCCTCTGCCTCCCAAGTGCTGGGATTAAAGGTGTGCGCCACCACCACCCGGCCTGATACTTCCCATTTTTAAAGAGACACTTGAGGACTAAAATACTTCCACCCAACGATATTTTCAGCCGGGGAAGTGTTCTTCCTGCCTAAGGTCATGCTCCCTTCTATTACAGTCATGGACTCCAGACCTCTGGAAATGTTAAGCCCCTAGCTAAAAGCTTTTTTT
>NW_022196891.1:63222786-63224187 GCF_008632895.1 Mastomys coucha
TCATGATGCCTCTTCACAAGATTAGAAAAGTAACTAAGACAGATGGACTCACAGACAGTATGTTATTTTATCCTGACAACATCCCTGTGAGTTGAATGTTACGGCTTCCAGTTGAGAAGTGGGGCTAAACACTTGCTGATATGGACATGTCCTTGTCAAGGGAACAGGCCAAGTGCCACTGCTCCTGCTTGGCACTGACCTCATTCTGGGGTGACCTGTCTGTGGGGCTTCTCTGCTCCTGAAATCCAAGATGAGTAAAGGCTTGGGACAATGGCTGGAGACTCTCAGATGCTTCTAGGGGTCTGGAACGAGTTAGAGAAGCTGCGAGGGGGACGCCTCCCTACTGCTGCTTTTGTGTCTTCAGCCCCAAGCAGGAAGAGCTAGACAGGTATCGCTGATTGTTAGCAGACATTCCTTAAACGATTAGCATGCCTGTGGGCAGAGTTAATCAGGAATCTGGCCCTAAGTGAAGGAGGACAGATAAAACAATGAAGGTCGAGATTTCACAGTTCATCCTGCTTTTTGTTGCCATGCAGGCCCAAGGAAGGAGTTGGCGCTCTTCAGTAAGAAGACTCAAAACACCTGTTACAATAAGTAGTTTTGGTTTGGTTTTGCTTTTTTTGAGATAGGCTCTTGTTAGGTAGCCCAGGCTAGCCTCCTGCCTCAGACTCCTAAGTGCTGGGATTATAGCCACACGCCACACACCTAGCAAAGTTTCTTTTTAAAATGCATGCCACAACACCATTGCCCCACATAACAGAACTTACAATAGTTTCTTAAAATCATCAGATGTCTACTTGACAGCCAGATGGTTTTTTTCCAACCACTTTATCCTTGACTCTTCTTACCTTCCAGTTTGTTTGGCCCAGTTGACATATATGTTTCTTTGACTCTTGAATGTCTAGGCTCCTTCCCTGTACCCCCCTCCACCCACTGGGCTCCCCTTTGTTGAGCTGTATTCATGGAGGAAGCCAAGTTGTTAATCCCACAGAGTTTCTCACGGTCTGGACTTCACTGGTAGCACACCTGAGCTGTTCATGTGAATGTTAGTTAACACATTCCTTGAGCTTGAAGCGACTCAGGTTTACTGTTGAAGCAAGCATGCTAGAAAGTGGCACTCTTCTGAGGCCTATGACATTTCACACGTGTTTTCTTGGTGACGATAAGAACCAATGACATCCATTGCCTATCTCGTGAGGAATGGTCTTCTCCTTTTCATTTAAGGATAGAAATGTTCCCTCCTAACCTGTTTGGCTGCCCCACACATACTCAGGAGAAATGCTAGCTTCCTCTCCTTTATCTACAATGACTTGCTTATAGAAAACGATACGGTATGGTTATTAGTTCAGAAGTCTGGAATACAGGAAGAACAACCCACATTCCACAAGGAACTCAAGAAGA
>NW_022196891.1:63224754-63244019 GCF_008632895.1 Mastomys coucha
AAAAAAAAAAAAAAAAAAAAAAAGAAAACGATACGGCACCGGATTCAAAACTAACGCGGTGGAGAGGGCACTGTTATGTGAGTGTGGAACAAGAGTAGCCACACACTGCTCGTTCTTGATATTGAGAGGTGGCTATAATGTATTGTTGTACTTGTACATGTGTTTCACAGTTTTATAATTTGAGTGATTTTTTGACGGGGAAATCTTAAGCAAGCAAACAAAAAATGTGTTCCCTGACATCCTCAAAGGTGGGGTTTTAGGGAGGAGTGATGAATGTGTGGACTTAAATATTCCTATATCATTTAATATACTACAGTTACTCATCTTATTGATGTGTGAGCTGTTCCATTGTTGGCCACTGGGAAACTCCTCAGGTTGGCTCCTAAATTGTATATGTGTGCTGGAGGGGTGAACCTATGTTTGTATGTGTGAAAGCTAAACGACAACCATGGGTGCCCCTCTCCAGAATCATCCACCTGCCCTTTTTGAGTCTCTTACTGACCTGGAACTAATGAGATACATTGGTTGACTAGCAAGCCCTAGGGGTCCACCTGACCCCACCGCCCCACAGATAGGATTACGAGTATGTGCCACCAGGCCCGGCTTTCATATGTGGGCCCTGGAGATTGAACTCGGCCCCTCGTGCTTGCAGTACAAGGCCTTTGCTGACTGAGCTGTCTCTCTTTCCTCTTTCTCCCTATCGCCCTCTCTCTGTTCTAGCACAGTTTTAGAAGTGTTTGCAAGTGTCCCTGCTCTAGCGTAATGTGGTTATCCCAGGTGTGTTGGGTAGTTGTGGGCTTGCCCAACTCTTCAAGGCCGAGCTGTTGTCTTCACAAAGGATCTCTGTGTGCAGGACTCTCATTACTCCTTTTTGGCCATCAATACCTGGGAAAGATCCTTGAGACTCCAGTGAGGCTCTGTGGCCAGGAGCAGAATTTTTCTCTCCACATAGCAATCTAGCAGGCATTCCTCTGCCACCCTCTACCCCCACTATCACTACACGCCACCCAAACCAAGCAGGTGCGCCAGGATGCGTTGGCTGTGCCGGTGGGTGGGTGGAGGGAAAGAAGATTAGAATCTGACTTTAAAGGCTCCGGCAGTAACTAGTTTGAAGCTGGCTCCCCTTCCCCAGCCCTAGCCCTGCCCCTAGCCACGGTGCCAGTACAGGGATGGAAGTAAGGGTGTTTATATCTCCATCGATCTAGAATTAGGCAGGCTTATCTCACAAACTAAATCAGAAAGAAACTTTTAGGAAGGGAGCAATAGGCTATCTCCGGTTCATACCGCTCTGTCTAATCAGCCGGGGGTAGGGTGGGCTGCACAGTACAGTCAGAGATCCTAAGAGATAATACGAGACTGAAAGAGAGATAGAAAGGACCTGCCCAGATCAAATGTGTACTGCTGGGGAGGCCACACAGAACTGGGAGTCCTGGGCCCCTCTATCTACCACACTATGTACACATCCGCATCCCCTCTGAGTCAAGAGTCACCTATTCTGCAAGAAGACTGTGTGTGTCTAGTCGGCGTATGAGGAACTTCTTCTTGAACATTCTTAAACATTCTAGACTTTGCAAAGCAGCCCCTCCAACCCCTGCCTCAGGAAGGGAAACCGCCCCACACTTTGTCACTGGGTGGCTTTGCTTGTCGTCCTGAGGATGGGCAAGAACCGTGCTTGTTCTCAGAACAGTATCCAAGTCCAGACTGTAGCTGCTCTCAGGAAGAAGTGGACAGATGGGAGGAGACAGAGGTGAAGAGAGGTGATGGAGGTGCTGGGGCATCTGGTCACTACTCGGAGGCAGGAGGAGAAAGTCTGAATGGTGTTTACAGGGAAAGGCTTTATAATTGATCTTCTATTATACTGCAGAGGAAATGCCTGTGTGTAAGGGTTAGAGAAACCAGTGCTGAAGGAGTAGATGTCGGTTACCCCTCTGTATATGCACATACGTGTATGTATGTATGTATGTATGTATGTATGTATGTATACACCTGGCTGTATAGTACTTTTGTGGGCCAAAAGAGGAAAGGTGGCTCAGCCAGAGGAACTGCATAGGCTGTGGGGAACCAAGACTCAGAGCAGAGGGATCCCATGTGTGGGCAGGTGGCACAGATCTGAACCAAGACACAGTGAATCCTCTTAAGCACATACAAGTCACCGGGCCATGATGCTGTTGAGTTAGGCACTTATGATGGGTAAGGGGTCATACAAACATACAACAATTGTCTTTCTCAAGAGGATATTGGGGTTGGGGTACTTCAGTGGGGGAGTGTGTGTCTCGTCTTGGGTTCCATCCCCAACACCAGTAAGCAAACCATCCTCTCAAACCATTTATACAAATTACACCTACATTATAAATATTATATGTGATCTATATTGTATCACACATATATAATCTGGTGTTATTTAATGACATTTACCATTACATTTAAAGGCATATGCATGCGCATGTGCACACGTGCATGCTCACACACATGAACGTGCCATTGGCATGGATGTGGAAGTCAGAGGACAACTTGCAGGAACTGGTTTCTGTCCTTCTACTATAAGGGTCCTGAATCTCAAACCCAGGTCTTCAGGCTCGGTGGCAAGCATTCTTACCCATTGAGCTAACTTACTAGTGCTTTAACGACATCTTTGACAATGCCAGACCACACGGATGTCAATGGTGTCATAAAATTATTCTACCTAGAGATGCTGTAGCTAGCTACTTTATCTATGACGTTCCTGTGAGGTTGAAATCAATGAACAGTGCATTTTTTCAGAATTAGGCCTGTGATGTGACTATTTACACATTTAAATTAGATGTCTCTGTTCCATGTGATTTTATTTCTTTAAATAAACTGAGAAATACACAAGTTATAGAAAACAAATTTGATTAGAAGCTCACTGGCATCCTCTCCAAGCCAGCCGTGGACCCTCAGGCCTGCTTCCGAGTTGCTCCTGACATTCTTGGCTTTTTAATTTTACTGCATTTAAATAGATAAGGAAGATCCCTCTGGCTAGGCTTGCTTCGCTCATGTCCTATACTCTGCATGAGTGTGAGCATGCATGTGTATGTGCACACACACGTGTGTACACGCACAAACTCATTTAACAAGAGATAACCCGGGCTCCTGCCAAGACAGCTTTCTAATTTTTGTTTGGGGACAGAGCATCTTTGAAAACAGTGTTCCCAAGAAAACATAAGTTAGCATATCTCTGATCTCAAAGCGAGGAAAGATTTTCTAAGCCTACAGGCAGAGGTAGAGGGGAAAAAAAAAGAGTCTCCTAAATTACAATTTGCATGTATCAAAGATACCAAATGAAAGATAGAGGTAAAGAGAGACTATCTTAACAATACGTATAATAATCCGTAATATGCTGGGAAGAGATGAATAGTGCCAAGTATGTACAAAAGCCCATCAAAGAAAAGTAAGCAAAGCTCATGGTCATCGGATTCATAAAGTAGCAAAGACACCGTGAAGAAGACGGGAAAAATTCTCCCAAGTTATTGGTAGGCAAATGCACATTTAAAGTTGATGCTGTGCCTGCTCCCTGCATAGACTGTGTAATTTTGTTGTTTGCTTAATGTTAACTACCAGGGTTAGTGATAATAGAATAAATCAGATTCTTTCAAAAACTGTTATATGTAAATTGGCTGTATTTAATGGTTCTGAAAAGCATTTATTTTCCTGATTTGTAGTGATATGGCTTCACAACTCATAATTTTTCTTTTTTTTAAAAGATTTATTTATTATATCTAAGTACACTGTAGTTATCTTCAGATGCACCAGAAAAGGGCATCAGATCCATTATGGATGGTTGTGAGCCACTATGTGGTTGTGGGGATTTGAACTCAGGACCTCTGGAAGAGCAGTCAGTGTTCTTAACCGTTGAGCCATCTCTCCAGCCCCATAATTTGTTCTTTTAAAAAAAAAAGTTTTAAAAAATTGTTTTATATGTGTGAATGTTTTACTTGCATGTATCTGTGTACCACACGTGTTCCTGGTGCTCACGGGGCGCTTGGGAGGTCAGAGGACGACATGGGATTTACCGGTTAGTGGACTTAGGGATGGTTGTAAGCTAACCTGCGGTTGCTGGGAGTCGATCTTGAATCCTCTGCAGAAACAAGTGCTCTTAAGTGCTGAGCCCTCTCTCCAGCCCTGTTAATTTATTCTTACCACAGGGGGCTGGGACATAACTCAGTGGTGAGCTAGCAGAGTAAGGCCTCAAGTTCAATTCTCAGCAGTGTAGGGGCAGAAAGAAAAAAAAAATCACAGAGAGAACACTGTATTCAAGGATGTTCACTAACACAATAGGACTAAAAGTCCATTTCTAAAGGCACAGGGTGACTATACAACACTATCTCCAAACAGTAAAAAGCAGAACCTGTGAGGATGTGGTCCCAATCTCTAAAAATACATTAAAGCTAAATTAGAAGAAAATATCAAAATGTTAATTAACAGTGACTATATTTGAATGGTGAGGACGTGGGTAGACTTTAGTTTCTTTTTTTACACTTTCCAGTATTAACAATTTTCCTGTAATCAGTACTTTTATTTCCATTATCAGAAATGCTATATAGAAAAAACATTGGATTTCCCCCAATTTTGAAGATAGAAATCGAATTTTTCCTAGTATATTCCAACAAACAAGTTTGGTGGTGGGGGTGGGGAGGAGATGCTAAGGAGAAAGCAAAGACATCTGATAGAGTTAGAGATGTCTTAGTTTGTGTGTAAACACTCTGCAGCCTCTATTCTAAGTGGATGGCCCAGCCTGGATTTCTGGGGAGTTCCACTGCTACAGATGTGAAGACTAAGGTCAACAGCACACAGTAGGTCTTATAAAGCCCTGAGTGGTGGCACCATGCCTTTAATCCCAGCACCTGGGAGACAGAGACAGGCAGATTTCTGAGTTCAAGGCCAGCCTGGTCTACAGAGTGAGTTCCAGGACAGCCAGGGCTACACAGAGAAACCCTGTCTTGAAAAAAAAAAAAAAAAAAAGAAGCCCTGAGGATGCGTGCGTGATTGAGACCCCAAAAGGAGTGTCAGTAGATGAGAAAATAGGTCGAGAAATGAACTCTCAAGAGTTTCTCCAAGTTTGGCAGAGCTGGGGAGACAGGCCGGGTATGCTCCACCAAGTTCAGCCACAGGCACTGGGTAAACATTCTGGAGTGTTCATCGGATCAAACAAATGAACTCTGGGGATTACTTAGTCTAAGTAAGTAGTTTGGCACGGGCACTTGCCTTCATCCTGCCGTCTTCTTTCCGGTCCAGTTCTCATGAGTAGTTTGCGCGGGCACATGTGTGCATGTGCGCATGCGTGCGCTTGTGAATGCGTGTCCACGTCTTTCTTGGGTTTAAAAAGCCAAGTCAAGCCAGGCAGTGGTGGCCCTCGCCTTTAATCTCAGCACTTGGGAGACACAGGCAGGCAAATTTCCAAGTTTGAGGCCAGCCTGGTCTACAGAGTGAGTTCCAGGATAGCCAGGGCTACACAGAGAAAACTTGTCTCAAAAAAGCAAAGCAAACAAAAAACAAAACCAAAACCAAAACAAACATACAAAGAAAAAGCCATGTCAAGGTAACACAAAAGATTGGAAAATGCAGACTCAGTGTTTGAGAAGAGCTTAATGAGTGTGTTAACTTGCTAACCTCCACAATGACAACTCACCCACACTGGGAAGGAGAGCACTAAGAGGTACTGAGTCTGAATCCCTTGCCCCGCCCCTGCCCCGCATTCTCGGTGATGAAACAAACGCCTAACTGGATCTTGTATATCACATGAGTTTCCATCTTCTGGTTGTGGTCATGAGCCTTGCGGGTGCTCAGTTCAGCTTGGCTACGTTTGCTTAAATGATCTCAGCCCCACGAATGAGTCCAGCATCTCGTCCATTCCTTTTTGTCTTGGTTGTTGATGTGGTGGCACCAGGGATTGAACCCAGGATCTTCCATATGTCAGGCAAGCACCGCGCCACTGAGCACACCCCAGCCCCTCCATCTGTAAAGATCTACTTCAAGATCAGATTCCAGTTTTTCAACTACACTCCTGTGTGCTGCGTGGCACTTGCCTCTTCTTTAGGTTTGGAAACGAGCCCCCCTCCCCCCTTTCCCTCATGAAGAAAGAGATCACTTACTTCATTCTTTGGGGGAGGGGGAGCTACTTGACTGATGACAGCTAGAGATTTTAATTACAATTTCAGAGAAGACACAGCTTAGTGGAAAAGAAAAGTGAGGGTCCCTTGACCTAAGCTTTCCTTACTACGAGGAAGTCATGGAGGTGAGTTAGACTAGTTTTCTGCGGGGCTGGACCAGGGTGGTGGGGCTCACCAGGAATCCACGGAAGCTGAGCTTGAGCCTGTCTGCCTATGGCTCTTGGCTTCCAAGGAGGCTGGCTTTGAGGTGTCTGCGCATTAAACTGATAGATGGCTGCTCCGTGCCTGGGAGAGGTGTTTTGGCTCAATGTCAGGGCTCCCATCAGAGGAACCTGAGCTCCAAGGGGTTTGAAAAATGGCTTAGATGAAAAAAATGGACTCTGTTCAATAATAAATTATAATGATGGTTTGTATTTATAGGGCATCCTCATGACTGAGGGAGTTCTAAGTTCTTTATGGATATTAACCCACCCTTCCCGCAATAGAGAAAAGATAATTTTATCAATTCAATATCTTTTGAATCCTCTCTCTCCCGGCTCCTGCAGTAAGAGGGTAGCTATTACAGCGATGTTTTCTTGTATTAATTTGGAGGCCATAAATCTTCCTTTCATTTTTTTTTTTCTCTGCTGAAAATTTTTTTTTCTTATTGGACATCACACAAGGAATTAAAAATGAACAGCAGGACCTAAAATGTGTGTGTATGTGCATTTATATGTCACCGTGCGTGTAGTATCTACATAAATATTTAATCTTTATGGGCTCAGCCTTCTCTCTCAGTTTTCATGAGCTAGAATTTATTAGCTACTGAACCAAAGAGCTATTATTATTTGCTTTTGCACCTAAATGATTTAAAAGTCAATTATGAATTGGCTAAGGGAATTGGAGAGCCGCAGCATGTACCATAGCTCCTATTCTTCGATTTGTCACCAAATGTCTAGAATGAGAAAGTGTCCACAATGGGAAAGAGTCTAACAGCGAGCCACACCGATATTAAACTGGCCAGGCAGTGGCCCCAGGTCACTGGAATATGAGCCACTCTGCTGGGTTTCGTTTGGGTGAGTTAGGGGGCTGGGAAGTGATAGTGGGGGATACACACTCAAATCTGTCTCCAAAGCAGGACCCCAGGATAACTCAAAACAACCACTCAAAAGCAGGCTAGCCCCAGGAAGAGCTGTGGGAGGAGCCAGCGGGGACCCCGGGGTCCTGCGCTTTGCATCTCTCTCATAACAATTAGAGCCCACGCCAGTCTGCTTCACAGTCCCCTGGGAAGACGTGTAAACACTGAATGCATTTTCTATTTATCTGAGCCGCACAGGCTGGAAGGTGGTAATAACCATTACAACAGAATTATCTGCTGAACGGAGATCGCCTCTGTGGAATTCGTGTCCTCCGAACGCTCGAATCCGCTGGGAGGTTTTTGAGTAGCAAAGGAGCAGGGCAGAAGGGCAATGCATGATTTCTCAGCCAAGTCTTCCACCTGGAGCACTAGGATTTTAGGCTTCGTGTTTGTAAGAAGGGCTGAAGGAAAAAAAAAAAGGCGGCGGGGGGCGGAAGGGGGGGGGAGTTGATGTTAACCTCGGAATTAGCCAAGAGCGAATGGTAAATCTTTGTTAACAAGCTCGGAGACCTCAATAAATTTTTTAAAGTGAGAGTGCACAATGAGCGTTTGTAATAAATCCTCAGTTGCCTGTGGGTTCTGGTTTGGAGCTGAAAAGTACTTGTGGAATAAGAGCCAGGTTCTCACATGCCTTTGCAGGTTTTCCAGCTAATCAAAGTGTCCAGCGGTTTGGCTTGTGTGACAGTTATTAGCAATCTAACACTGTGAAACTGAAATGGCTACAAAGCATATCTTAAATACATATGCACGTACGTATGGGTGTGCCTGCATGTTGTATATTTATATATGCATTTGAATCTGTGTATATGGATCTGCATACATATCCACAAACACTTGCATACACATTCATATGTGCTTTCCCTTGTAAATGTAACTGGTTGTAATTTTTTTTTTCCTGAAATGTTTTTGATCGTGTCCCTTCTCCTCCCCCCAACTCCTCCTGGAGGCCCCCATCTCCCAACCTACTCAACTTTATCTTCTTTTCTCTCTCCTTCTCTCTTTCAGAAATGATACAATACAAAACAAAAACCAAGCCCACAAAAGTGTAGATCAAAAGAAACAAGCAAAAGACCAATAAGACAAAAAAAAAAAAAAAAAAAAAAAAAAAAAAAGCCAAGATGAAACAGAAAAGTTTACAGATAAAGCAAAACATGGGGTTAGTTTCGGGTTGGCCAACTAGGCATGACATCTGTTGAGGCCTGTAGTGACACACCACTGTGGCCAGCAGGTATCAATTGCACACCCCTTCTTGATTAAGTGTGAGACCCCTACTTCTCTCTCAGTGTTGGGAACCCTCTAGCTTGAGCCTGTCTTGTGGCAGGCCTTGGGTATACTGTCACAGACCCTGTGAGTTCATCTTTGCACCACTCTTGTTATGTCTAAAGGACAATAATGAAACTAGGTTAGACCTTATATGCTATATTTGGAAGACTCCTAAAAGTTTAAAAATGGACAGAGAAAAACCATATCTCAAAATGGTAATTTATCTAGCAAAATTGGCTCCAAATTCTAATATTGGAGGTCAAAAAGAAAACACAAAACCAAACCCCCAAAATCGCCTGGTTATGATGGTACACCCCTTTAGTCCCAGGCTCCAGAGGCAGAGGCAGGCAGATCTCTGAGTGTAGTCTGTGTAGTCTACAAGAGTGAGTTCCAGGACCTCAAGGGCTACACAAAGAAACCCTGTCTCAAAAAACAAACAAACAAACAGTTAGGCAGAGCAATGAGTCATTGGGGACAAGCACTTTGCTGTGTGCAACCTTGCCCAACAGAGTTCCAGACCCACAGAGCGATGGGAGCAGAGAACTGACTCCACAAAATTGTCCACACTAGAAGCACGGCATGCATGATATGCTTGCGCCCAACACATCCTCCACAGTTTAAAACAAAACAGAATGTAGTATAAAATAGAAATGGAATTAGAACACAAACCTATCTAATACCTCAAGTTGATTTAAAAGAAGCTGGTGCCTCCCTAAAGTGGGCCACAGTTAACTGGCTGATAGAAAAACATGCTTGGGGGAGGCACTGACTTCGGTTAACCTGCTTGATTTCTGATCTCCTAAGTGCCTGATTGGTAACCATAATGAGATCTATGCTGGGCTGCAAACTCCAATGCTGCAACCCTAACCCCCCCCCCCCATGAAGTTAATTAAGTCTGAGTCTTGGTCTCCACAGCGAGTTGATGCCAAAATAAATCCAGTGTGTTGTCAGCAGGCTGAAGCAGGAGCACAGAGCTCCAGAAAGGAATTCCTATGCAATAAATATCACTTAAATTCCTCTCAAAGTTGGAGCTGGTGTCAAAGTCCAAAAAAGCAATATTCCCTGGCAACTGCTGGCAGGAGTGTGCGTGTGTATCTGGCCATGTATCATCTCAGCACTCGAATTAGCGGAGGAGAAAGATAGTGAGTTAATATCGCCCAGCTGGCTGCTCGGAGAACGGCTGTAACTGGAGCCAGAGAGATTCCAAGAGGGCACAGCCAGTCATCAATGACCTCCAAACGACTAGATGCTCAGAATTTCCTGGCAGCCTGGGTTAGATAAATAACTCCAGCTGCTCTGCAATAAATGGGTTCCCCCAAATGTTTCAGAGAAGCCCGTTCTTTCTCTTGCTGGTTATTGAGCTTAAGAAATACTAGAGATGAAGAAGAAGGGAGGGGGGCGTGGGGGCAGGACACCTCTGAGCCATCACTATCCACTTCATCTGTGGTTTCTATGGGGCAGCCACTCCAGGCGGGCTGGTGTGGTGAGGCATGTGTGGGTCTTGTAGACACATCATTCTGCCCTCAGACAGACAGGTCTTCGGAAGGAAGAAGGTGGGGAGGAAGGAAATGTGGGGATGAGGAGCTTGATGGTGAGAGAAAGAAAAGAAGAGAGAGTGAAATAAATAAAAAGAGACCAAAGATGGCAGCTAATGAGGGATAGGCGGGTCTGTGTCGCAGAACACACTGCGTATAAACACTGAATCTTTCCAGTAACTGTACTATCCCTCGCCCATCTCGTTTTTATTTTATTTTATTTTATTTTAT
Source organism: Mastomys coucha (assembly GCF_008632895.1). Lineage (NCBI taxonomy): Eukaryota > Metazoa > Chordata > Mammalia > Rodentia > Muridae > Mastomys > Mastomys coucha. The sequence goes on from NW_022196891.1 coordinate 63,235,029, forward strand.
TTTTCTAAGTAGAAATTTTGCCTCTGAAACAAAGGTGATGGAGGTTTTGCATCTCCGCTGTCACCCTCTGGTCCCAGGTGTCCCCTAGCAAGAACGAGCTCAGGCAAAATCTCCTCTCTCCTCTGATTCAATCTGCTTGCTCAGCTTTTTGCTCTCAGAAAATCGGTTTGAGTGGAGAAAGAGAAGAATGGCTTTGGGGATTTCCGGGGATTTGAGAATCTACACCCTTACCCAAGGCGGGGGACAGCTAGCCCCATGGCCAAAGAGCTGCATCCATTGCAGATGGATTCTCCCAGGCTGTCTGAGCTTTTCTGGGGAAGGCCATTCTTAGACATGGTCAGAGTACAACTGAATTTGTCCTCCTCTGGAGAGGAACGAGGCTTTACAGAGCTCATGTGCAGGGGGAGGTGGCCTCAGTATTTGGAGCAAAGCGTTTGTAAAAAGCCTGCCAGAAACACAGGCTGGGGAGATAAACAAGCTACCTCAAAGATAACCCAACCACAGCTTAGCATTCAGCCAGCTCCATGGCAATCCCCGGGGCGACTAGTTCAAGGGGAGTGACATCTGCTTGGGGGGAAATTATAAACTTGTTATTTCCATTTATAAATCAGGCTCCTCCCGGGGAAGGACCTTGAAAACAGTTTTTATTATCGCCCGCTGAAAAGACAATTGCTACTGGCTACAGCTGGCACATCTGCAGAAATACAATGTCTGAAGCACTTAGTATTGAAGGCATGTGTCTTATTAGCCAGTGCTGGAATTTCTGTGGGTGTTTTGTTTTCTTAAGTAATGAGAGAGCCATCTCCAGGAGTGTGAGCTTCTCAAGTCAGTAAACAAAACATTAAAAACAAACTGGCTGGCGGCAGCTGGCTGCAGTGGCTCCCATCTGTGATCCAAGGTTAGAGGATGCAGTAGTTCAAAGTTAGGCGGAGCTCCTGAGTGAAGTCCTGTCTCAAAATACCAAAATCAACCAAATTAAAAACTCCCTTTTTTCAGTATTTCTGGCCCTCCTCCTGTAAAAGTAAAGAGACTCAATACTCAAACAAAAAGGCAAATTTGTTAACTAATGAAACATTGGTTTTAATCAGGCAGTGTTTATTTCTATTAATTTAATAGATTCAGGGGATAACCTTATGTAGATTTGGATCCAATTCTTTTTTTTTAGATTTATTTTTATTTATTTTATGTGTATGAGCACACTGTAGCTCTACAGATGGCCGTGAGCTATCATGTGTGTGGCTGCTGTTGATCTCAGGACCTCTGCTGGCCCCTCTCGCTCTGGCCCCACTTGCTCCAGCCCCGCTCTCTCCAGCGTAATTCACTGTAGCAGTCTTCAGACTCACCTTCAGCAAAGCAGTCAGTGCTCTTACCTGCTGAGCCATCTTGCCAGTCCCTTGGATCCAATTCTAAATAGTCTTTTGTTTAAAATTTATTTATTGTACGTCTACAGGTATTTTGCCGGCATGCATGTCTGTGCACCACATACATAAAAGTGCCCAAGGAGGCCAGAAGAGGTTGTCGGGACCCCTGGGAACTGGAATAACAAAACAAAGGGATATAAGCCACTATGTGGGTGCTGGGAATTGAACCTGGGTCCTCTGCAGTCAGTTCTCTTGACTGCTGAGCCATCTGTCTATCTCCCTCTATGGTTGTTTTGTAGCGGTCTGTTCTTTTAAAATTGCTAAAAGTTCCGTTTTGATCCCTAAAATAATGGCTCTTTGATTTTCCCATTCAACTAATAAATAAGCACAAGTCAGTTCAGGTTCCAAGTAATTAGGACCAAGTAAAACGAGGAGCAAATCATAAACTCAGATACAGGTGACTAACTCATCCAAATGTTCCTTTAGTTTTTATAAATGTGTGTATATGCATTATCTTCCATCTCCCCGTTTCTTTTTTTCTAGACAACTTTCCATTGTCCCTGTTACTCTGTATGAAAGGCTTTGGGCATTTGAAGTCAGATTGGAGGCAGGAATGAGGGAGAGTAATTGGGAGCTGTGTGGGGTTTTTGTTTGTTTGGTTGGTTGGTTGGTTAGTTGGCTTTTTTGAAACGGGGTTTCTCTGTACAGCAGCGTTGGCTGTCCTGGTACTCTATCAGGCTGGCCTCTAATTCAGAGATGTGCCTGCCTGTGCCTGCCGAGAGCTGGGCTTAAAAGTGTTCGTCACCATGCCCCCGCCTGGTGTGTTCATTTTAAAGGGCGGTGAATGTGACAGTGGGTTTCTGCATTTGTTGCCTCCACCTGATTGGGGAGTCAGAAAGCTTTGCCGACCCCAAGCCACCGCAGGCAATTCTCTCTGGGCAACTCCTGCAGCAGATCAGGCAGTATGACCTTCTATGCCAAACAGCCAAATGGACCTCATGTAAGCTTTGTCAAGATGGCCCGTGGCTGTTGGTCCCCCAGGGTGCTGAATCACTCAAAAGGAATAGTCCCCAGTCCTTACAGTCAGGGCTGCCAGGCAGCAGGACGTCCAAGGCTACCACCAGAGGGGACTAGTCACATCACCTCCGGGCAGTGACCATTCTGTCACATGAAATTAAAGGAGCAAGAGTAGATGACAGAGGGAAAAATAAGATGGGGGGAGGGGGATGCAAAGAGGAGGCAACAGATTAAAAATCCGGAGGGAAAAAGCAGGTAGGCCTGAAGACACGATGGCCCAGGAGAAGAAAGGGAGGTAGATAATGGGAACGTAGGACCAGCCCTGCAGGAAGGGAAGGCAGACCTTTACAGGAGTTGGGAGTCCGTCTGGCCAATTCTTTTCTGGTCCATTCTTCTGACATCATAGGTAGAACTTAGGTCGGTGATGCAGCACGAAGGACCTTAGAGCAGAGACTGTATCCCCAAGCAGGGGCTGACCTGTCTACCAGCAGGGGCTGAAACCCAAGGAAGGGGCTGATCCCCATGTTGGTGCTGCCTGGCTGGGCCCAGGTTGTCTTTGGGGAGGAGCTCGCAGTGCTGACTGGGGATTTCAGCACAGCCACAAACTGGACTTAGACTTTGTCCTGGGAAGTAAAAAGAAGATGTCAAGCTCTGAGGGAGGAAGACACACTTCCACCGTCTGCCTCTGCAGCCACATCACCCTCCTGGGCATGAGGAGAACCCCGTAGCCAGAGGACCTGGGGTCTGTCTGTGTAGGTTAGGGATTTGACCAGCTTGTCAGTTACCAGACTTGTAACTTTACCCTACTAGTTTTTCAGCTTCCTGCGTTCATGGGTGAATTGGTCAGAACCAACTTTCAACTTCAGCATGCCCTTTTTGCTGCAACATGCCGTGTGTGTGTGTGTGTGTGTGTGTGTGTGTGTGTGTGTGTGTGTGTGAGTGTGTGTGTGTGTGTGTGTGTGTGTGTGTGTGTGTGTGTGTGTGTGTGTGTGTGTGTGTGTGTGTGTGAATGTAGTGTAATTTAGGTAGTCACAGACCTAACACCAACTGAGAATTGGTAGGGTGAGAGGTTAGTGGAGGAAGATCTGATTGATGGGAGCTCTAAAGTGGTACCTTGACTTTTTTCTCTCATTTCGTTATGCATTTGTATGCATTGTAGAAGCTGGGTAAATAAGAGGTGCAAAAAGAACAACCAGATAACCCATATTTTCACGAGCCAGAGCTGAAAGCACTGTTAGTGTTTGAGGGATTTTTTTCCCCCCGCAGAAGATGTATAACATAGATTTAGAGTCGGCAGAAATAGCTCTAAGGTGCAGCCCATGGTTCTCATGGGTCCCTGGCCATCCTTGGTGAGACGTCCTGGACTCTCCTAGAGCACCCCAGGTTGAGCAGTGTGGCTTGCCCTAGGCTGGCCACCCTTCACTGAGCCAGACTGGGTGTGGCGGCCAGCAGGGTCCACTCCTCAGGGACAGAGCAGCCACAAAGGCGGGCTCTCCGCCCACCACCGCCCCTACCCGCAGCATTTCCCTCCCCGGGAGTCTTCAGCTTGGCAGCTGCAGGCGCAGAGGGCTTTGCGGGCCTTTGATCCACGCGAAGTACGTCACAGGCGGGTGCTAGCCGGGCGTGGGCTGGGCACCTGAGGGTTGCCAAACTGACAAACACACCTCCAGGAAAAGGACTGTGAAGTCGCGCGGCTCGGACAGCCTCACTTTCTCTAGCATCCCCAGACTGGGAATGCGAGTGCTTTGTGCCCCAGCAAAGCAGCCCGGCCTTCAGAAGTCAGAAAGTCACCGCAGGCGCCAGGACTAAGGGAAAAACTGGGTCTCCTTTTTTACACCGTGATGTGCACGCGGCAGATTTTTCTGAAGCTGCATTTCTTTTCGTCTTGTCAAACGTTTTTTGAGAAGTCCAGGCACAGAGAGCTGATAGCCCAGGAGGGATGGGAGGTTGTCACTCTGGGCTCAGCCCGGAAGGGAAGGATACAGGTGTAAGGCACAGGCATAGTAGTATAGGAGTTCTCACACTAAAGCATAGCAGTTCTCACACTACTATGGCCTCGGACAGCACACTGACTAGTAGAGACAGAAAGTAAATAAACCATCTTCAGCCTTATAGAGTTCTCAGGGTTTTGTTGTTGTTGTTGTTATTGTTGTTGTTTTGTTTTAAACTAGGGGAGACTTCTCTTCAAATCATTAGTGAAAAATGGGCCCGGAACAGCAGAGTGTCAGAAAAATTAAAAAATGTGGCCAAACTTCTAAAATGGAGCTTGAGCCGGGCAGTGGTGCACGCCTTTGATCCCAGCACTTGGGAGGCAGAGTTAGGTGGATTTCTGAGTTCGAGGCCAGCCTGGTCTACAGAGTGAGTTCCAGGACTGCCAGGGCTACACAGAGAAACTCTGTCTCGGGAAGAAAAAAAAAAAAAAAAAAAAAAAAAAAAGAAAAGAAAAGAAAAGAAAAAGAAAAAATAAATAAATAAAAATAAAATGAAGCTTGGCATACAGGAAGTTCTAGGCTCAAGTCTCAGCACCGAAAACCAGAAAAACCAAACTAAACCAACCAACCAAACCAACAAAGCCCCCAAAATACAGGTTGTCCAAAAGAACTGGACATACAGTGGAGGTAGTGCATTTTTTTTTACATGTTTTGAAAAGATCACCAATTAGATTAGTCAATTTAAATTTGAATATGTTATTTAAAAATAATCTTATATATTTTGTTTTGAGTCAGGCCGGTCTCGACTGCAGGACACCAGTGATCTTCCTGCCTCTGCTCCTAAACTGCTGGGTCTACAGGTGCACAGTGGCCGGCCAGCTAAACCGATATCCTGTTTAACTGTAAATTTACCCTGTAACTTCTGACTTTTAGGTTACCCTGTAGAATAGAAACAGTCCCCCCACCACAAAACCCATTCTGCTTGAACACAGAACAGAAATGTGCCCAGACAGGGAACGTTTGTGCTGGATGTTGAAAGATGAGGGCTTCAGCAAGCTAAGAGCAGTCGGCTGACAGCGGTCTTCCAGGTGAACTCTGGGTTGGTTTTTTGATCAACCATCAGAAGGAGGCTGATCCAGGCCACTCCTGCCCCAACAGGACCTGGGCCTGTGTCATGATCACAGCCTGGGCCTGACCTGGGAAAACAGGAATGGTCAATCTTCCTTAGGACTATGAAGTGTAAACTCAGAGTGTCAAGCCCCTGCCAAGGCCTGCATCTCCGGGATCAAGGAGAAGTGAAGGGCAGTTTGGGAATCTGACACTTTGTAACTACTTCATGATGCAATCGTACACAATTTTTTTTCTCCTGAGGATTAGCTTTGAACCTGGGACCCCAGAGCGGGACCCAGCAGGAGTGAACCAGAGAAGTTACTAGGTTAAAAACTTATTTAGGAGACAACAACAACAATAAAACGGGGGAGGGAGGGAAATAACTTTACAAAGGTCACATATGTTGAGTGTTAGCTTTGGCCTAAGCTCACACATGATGGGGTGGGGGTGGGGTGGAGGTGGAAGTTAGCGGGGACAGCTTCTCTCTTCTCACACAATGGCTCTTTGAAATGTGAGCCACATGATTCCTTCATTTCACGGCACTAATGACCTTTAACCAGTTTCCTAATTATCTAGGCAATTATGTTATTAATGAGGTATGGGGGGAAGGGCTGCCTAAAACCTGGCTTCCTACCAGGTAGAGAGGAAAGAACTAACAAACGCGGTGTTTGTCCTGGGCAACATGGAGTTTGTTGACTAGGAAAGAGCAGTGTAGAATATGGTGCTCTTTGCATCGGAAACAACAACAACAACAAAAAATCACAGATACTTTTGAGGTTGGTGTGGGCTGGAGTTCCTGGAGGAAGGATCCTCAGTGGAACTGGAAAGCCGAGAAAGGCCTAAAAGAGCTTGGGGTTGGGAGGACACAGGGCCAGCACTCGAGCAACATTGCAGGTGCTCTCCTGCAGTCACCTCCCAGCAGGGTCTTTCCAGGGTTGCTAGATGCTTCGGAGTTTGCTCTCAGTCCTTAAATCAGCTGGGTCTGGGCGGGGGTGGGGGGCTGTTGGAAGGGTGGGGAGCGGGGGTGGGGTGGGGGATGGGGGCAGGATGATAGATTCCAGCTTCACTCTGACTGCGGCAAGTCTTTTTTTTTTTCATTCTTTTCGTCTTTGCTGTCATTCTGGTCTACAGGGGGTTTAGGGGTGGAATATGCCACAGCCTGAGTGAGGTTTCCTACCCTATTTCCACCCTCCTCTCCCCCTCCCCCCTCAAGTAATCTGTTGAGTTTCTAAATTGCCCAGAGTGGTTTACGGCTTCATACCAAAAGCAAGGACACCCACAGGGTTAATAGAGCATGACACCCATTTCTGTCCCTAAGCAAGCTGGCATCTTGTATCTGTTACAGAATCCCCCAAGACACCTTAGGTGTGAAGTCTCCCAAGATAGTCACTAGCAACCTCCCAGCTGGTCCTCAGAGAGTGGCATCATGGGAAAAAAGTGGGGCTGGAAGGAAAACAATATTCTAGGACCTTCTTTGTGTGTCTGTTTCATAAAGGTATGCACTATGGTATCCACACTGACAAGACAGAATGTGAGAGATGAACACCGGACACCCTTACAATGCCAAAGTGCTTATCCAACAAAGGGAGAGAGTGTGGCTCTAATTCCCCTTGAGGCTGCCCTCCCTCAGAGATGGTGCGTCCGCAAATGCTGGGTGGATGTATTTATATTTGTAGACATTTCCAGATTATCCACCTCAGAAGGCGGTGCTTCCCAAAGACTATTAGACAGGACAACACGAGGAACCAGTTTTGAACACTCCACCTTTGGAGGCGCAAACAATTCCAATACAAGACCCAAACCAAGACTTTACAACCCTTTTGCTGACTTGGTGGGCTCTACTCAAAGGCAAAGTAAAGAACCTTCTCCCCACACCGCCACAGGCTTGGAGCTAGCTCATCCACTCTATTGTTGTTGAGGGAAATTATGTATATCTCTAGTTTTTCTTGAGTGCGTTCTCATGAGAACTGATGAGCTCAACTCAATGAAAGCCAGCCTAGGCCGACAGCGGGATAACCAGTCTCTTCAGCAGTGCCTGTCTCCTCATTCCTGCTGCGAATGGGAGGCCACACAACCCTAGGCCATGTCGCATTCGGCGACTCTCCACCTGCTAGATATATGAGCCAGGAAAGCCCCAGAGCTCCGAGCTGACAGGCTTCGAAACGAAAGCTCTCCATTCTGAGAGTGTTAGTTTTGACGACATTTGGAGTCCCCCCTGTGCGAGAGCAAAGAGCTCTTCTGCTCCCCCCCGCACCCCCCTGCTCTCTCGGGGAGGGAAGTGGAGGGTGCCTCGAGCCGGGGACCAGCCCCCACCTGCCAGTTTCAGCCCACAGAGCCTTGAACTGAGAAACCGGCCCCTGGTCCTCGCCCGTGCCACCATGGACAGGCGTGCGCGTGGTCAGTCCCCAACCCAGACGGGGGACTAGCCTTTTCCCTGACTTTCAGGGGGGGACACCAGGACAGCCGCTCCCCGAGGTCAGAAAGCAGCCCCCAGCTGCCCCCCGAGCGCTCCCGGGCTGGAGGCTCTGCGAAAGGTCCGGGGGCGGTGCGGTTCCGGGGAAAGGGACCGCAAGTGGGGGCGGCCGCGGCTGAGTGTGAGCGGTTCAGATGGGAGATCACCGGCGATAACCCGGCCCGGGATGGTGCCGCTCGACAGGAAACCTCGAGCGAGCGAGCGGGGAGCCAGCTGCGGGCCAAGGGGGAGGGGTGTCTCGGTGACCGCATAGCAGCCGGCGGGACAGCCACGGAGCTTAGGGCAGCGGTCCCCTCCTCCCTGATGTCCCCTCCGCGCTCACTGCTCTTCACTTTTCAGGATGTGCTCCCGCACGCCAGGGCTCTAAGCCGTGTTGGAAAGAAAAACCCACGGCGGTATCTAGTTTGAAATGTGTCCGCCGGGCGCACCCAGGTTTCACCGCAGGAGGTCCCAGGGCAGTTGGTGAATGGACCCCTCTTTCCAGTCCAAATTCGCCCCAAAGTCAGAATGGCAGGCTCTCTCCCAGCCTCCAATCTAGGCAAGGCAGGGTGACACAACGAAGGAAAAAGCCTGCAGTGTGAGGGGGTCCCCGCGGGACAGCGGCTGTCCCCCACCGACAGCCCCGCCCCTGGGAGCTGTCAGACGCAGGAAGGCAAGCTAGGCCACAGAAACCTGGTCTAGCTCTGCTCTGGCTCTGGGTGCTGTCAAACCTCTCCCCACCCAGTGCCCTGAACCACCAGGCCACCAAGATCAGCTCCAGGAAGAGAGGCTGACCACATGCAGCCTTCCTGGTCCCCTTGGCTCCTCTGGACTGCTTTGGGGTACCTAAGCAGCCTGTTGCCCAGAAACCTGGGGAGAGTCCAGGAAACACCCCATTCCGGCTAAGGGTGAGATCCACTGAGGGGACTCTTGAATTTGAAGGACTGCTTCCTATCTCACCTGCTCGGCCCCGCTGGTGCTTTAAGTGTGTATTGGGGGCTTGTACAGTGAACACGGCTCATTTCTACAGCATTGGACCACAGCAACAGTGACTGGCACTCACCGTTTCTGTGTGCACTAGAAATATACATAGTAAAAAATTATATATATATATATATAT
>NW_022196891.1:63244221-63290205 GCF_008632895.1 Mastomys coucha
ATATATATATATATATATATATATATATATATATATGGTATATGCATGCGTACCTGGTCTTGTGTGTCATGGGTCAGAGGCCCGTGTCTACAACTCTAAACCTTTTTGAAGCATCCATCTTCACCTAGCCTAGAGTCATTGATGTGACTCTGGGAGCTCCTGGGATCCATCAGCTTCCCGCTTCCCCACCCCACCACCAGGATTACAGATACAGGCTATTGGCAAGGCTCGGATGTCTGTGCTGGGCATCTGATCTCAAGTCCTCAGGCTTGAACAACAAACCCTTTACCTGCTGAGCCATCTCCCCAACGACCCCTGCGTGGTTATTATTATTTTTTGAGTGTATGTATAGGATATATGTATTTTAACTTCATTATTAAAGTAAATCTTAAGTATTTGTTGGGTAGAGGGAGTGCTGGTGGCTAAACACAGGGCCTTGTCCACACTAGGAAAGCACTCTACTATTATGCCCCACCTCCATCTTTACCATCTCTAAGTGTGTCAGAATGTCAAGAATACTCACAAATGCTAGGCAGTGGTGGCACACGCCTTTAATCTCAGCACTTGGGAGGCAGAGGCAGGTAGATTTCTGAGTTTGAGGTCAGCCTGGTCTACAGAGTAAGTTCCAGGGCTACACAGAGAAACCCTGTCCAAAAAAAAAAAAAAAAAAATCCACAGTGCCACACAACCATCGCTACTATTTATTTCCACCATTTTCATTATGGCGAAGCTGCATCTAGATCACTTTTATGCACACATGCCCAGGTAGCCTATATGTTTCTCTTTTTACATAAATTACTATATATACACCACTCTAGAGTGTGAGGCCTGCTCTTTTTAACCTAATTTTCTTGGAGATTTTTCTATGGTAGCACAGTCAGAGGGGGTTCTCTTTTGTCAGTGTAAGGTGTTCCCCCCGCCCCACCTCAGACAGGGTCTCTTGTAGCCCAGGCTGGCCTTGAATTTCCCATCCTTTGGTCTCTAGCTTCTTAGTGCTGGGCTTACACGCGCTATACATTGACCTCAGGGTTTTGTGCATGCTTGGCAATCAGTCTGTCCCCTGAGTTGCACCCGCAGTCTTTTGTAGGCATTTAAAACTGCTATATAAATCCAACATAATTTTTTATTCCTGGTCAGTGGACATTTCTGTTATCTTCATGGGCTTTTTTTTTTTTTTCTGAGACAATGACCACTTTTGCGTACACATCTCTGTATACCAAGTTTTTCTATGAAACAAGTTAAGAACTCAGAAAAATGGCAAAATCCTATTTAGCATTTCGACACGGGGGCCATGATTTGAGAGGATTTCTTTTAAGTTGTGTTAATGTGCTGTGAGAGAAAGAGCAAAGGCCCGGAGGATGCTGGTCTCACTCTCAGGCTCTGCCACACTGTGACTGTGCTGTGGGACTGCAGGACAGTCACTTCATCCCCCTGACCTTCCTTCTCTTTTATTTGCAAAAGTGGAGCAAATCAGAGCTCCCCAGTTTACCTGAGTCTATTGTTGCCTACCATCAAGTGAAATACAACTCTAGAAGCACTTCTAGATTGAAAGGGTGGAGGGAGCCAGTGTTCAGCATGACCATCGCTGTGACAGTCAGCAGCCCCATGCCCAAGCTGGCACCAAGGGGAAGGAATGGGTCTCCTCTCTGTCCGTGTTGATGTGTGCAGATATGTAAATATACACAACACCCAAATATATTGTTCTTTGTATATGCATCGCTGGCTTTTTTTTTTTTTGTATGTTTGTTTGTTGACATTGAGTCTTTTTCTATGTAGCCCTGGATAGTCTGAAGCTCCATATGTAGACTAGGCTGGCCTCCAACTCTGCTTCTATTGTGAAAGATGTCCCATCCAACCCTACAGTGCAATGTTTTTTGTTTGTTTGTTTTTCGAGACAGGGTTTCTCTGTGTAGTCCTGGCTGTTCTGGAACTCACTCAGTAGACCAGGCTGGTCTCGAACTCAGAAATCCACCTGCTTCTGCCTTTCGAGTCCTGGGATTAAGGGCGTGCGCCACTACTGCCCAGCTCCAGTGCTTTGTTTTTTACAAGATATCCCACCTGTAGTACAGTGAAGGAGACCAAGGAGACCGTTAAAAACAGTATTTGAGGGCTGGCTCAGCAGAGAACGGCACCTGCTTTCAAGCTTGATGACCTGAGTTCAATCCCTCCAACCCACCCGGTGGAGAGAGAGAACCACCTCAGGCAAGTTGCTGTGTGTGTGTACTCATACACATATGCACACACACACACATGCATAAGCAGATGCAGAAATAATTTAAGATAGGCACTAAAACTATGAAGTAACCCGAAATATGAAGCATGACTACATAAAACAGCACAAACTATTATAATATATGAGAAGCTTTAGTAGAGACTGAAGAAAAGCAAGGTTTTGTTTTGTTTTGCTTTGCTTGTTTCCCCTCCTCCCCCAGGGAAAAAAATGTTTGATTCATGGTGACTGTAAGTGATAAACAGCAGCCTTATCGGAAGGCAAGCTGTTACTATACTTTTAAGTGACTGTGTTGGAACATGACATTATGAGAGATTTTGATAGTTTTTCTTACCTTTCTGCACTTTTATGAGTTCGCTTTACTTGAAAAATAGGAAAATAACAACCACAGAAAAAAGTAAAAATGTTGCACAAACCACAACTTTAATGGAAATAAACAGAAAGGGAAAAATCGCTGCCCACGGTCACTCTAAACCTAAGAAATAAAATAGTCCCACTCTCTGCTTGGGACCTTTGTCACGGGGATGTGTACTTTGTGTGGTTTGTAAATAGTGGTGAGCCGGGCAGTGGTGGCACACGCCTTTAATCCCAGCACTTGGGAGGCAGAGGCAGGCAGATTTCTGAGTTCAAGGCCATCCTGGTCTACAGAGTGAGTTCCAGGACAGCCAGGGCTACACAGAGAAACCCTGTCTCAAAAATATACACACACACACAAAACCAAAACAACAACAACAACAACAAAAAGGTATTGGCGACCAGGTTCGCAGCTTCATAACAGAACAGGAATACATACATCCGTACACTGTTGGAGGGGAGGGGCCTGGGGCAACTTACAGCAGGGAATGACATGTGGCACTTGTAAATTGTGGAGAGTTGCTTTGAAAGTGATCAGAGGTAAAGCTAAGGCACTAAGGACGCTGGCCAGTATGTGTCCTGACCTATCGGTATCACTAACTCCACCTCTCAGCCTCAAACAACTAAAGCAAACAGTGCAGCCATGACATAACCTGCTACATAGACTTGACCCTTGAAGAAAGGGCTCTTGGAACCCTTCTCTCTAGTCCTCTGAAGACCAGCAAGACCCCCATGAGTAGAACTAAGTGGTATTTAAGAGCCTCTCAGAGACTCAGTTTCCCCAGTTGTAGAGTAAGTGTCATGGTAGAAGTCTGCATAAAACTCACCCCTGGTTCTAGGCACAGAAGTCCTAGCCATCAGCTAGTGGCTTGTCACAGATATGCCATGTGTCTAGCTTGTATCCTTCTTGCTGCAACGAAGGCTAAAGGCAGCAACCCCCGATGGGAAAGCCTGTGTGCCCCCCATGCTGTGGTCAGTGGGTTGGCACTAGGTCTGGCTCTGCCCTACACAGTCACCCCCACCACTGCTGCTATCACTGCCTTCCTGAGAACATGTGATTTCCTGTTTTCTAAATTCTTAACCTACAATGTCATTTGTCAGTTGAGTCTGAGGTGGGGGTGGGGATGGACGTCAACAAGACCCGGGGTCCCAAGCTAGGGCTCCAAACAGAGGAAGCTCAGGGGCTAGCAAAGTGGCTCCTACCTAGGTGAGCCGTATGGTCACCACGGATGGCAGCGAGTCCTTTTATACTGAGTGCGCATGGACTCTGAAGGATCATAGAGTGGGGAAGGGGTTAGTGGGGGTGGCTAGGATGGTTTCATGGTCACATGGTAGCAGAACCAGGCCTTGGTCTCAAATGGGCTCCCCTTCAACGATTCACTCTTCCTCCTATAAATTAGACATTCAAAGACTGAGTAAAGAAAGCTCTCCAACACGGGTTGGGTGGGTGGAACGCTCCCTACCCTAACAGGTCTGTAGGCAAAGGCTGGAAGGCTGGTCAGAGAAGTCTATGTGAAGGCCTGGAGCTATTCAGATGGAAGGAATCCCCAAGGCACTGGGACACACTAGAGTAGAAGGAACTTTGCTCCAGTGGCACTCAGGGACTTTCCAGATCCGTGAACTTTGGGAGCCCAGTTCTTAGCTGCAAAAACACAATTATCAACGAACCTGGTGGAACTGTAAACAATTGCTCTGAGCGTTAAACCAGACCATGCAAGGAGAACGAGTTTTCTTTTTCTTTTTTAAAAAGATTTATTTATTTTATATATGTGAGTACACTGCAGCTGTCTTCAGACACACCAGAAGAGGGCACCCGATCTCATTACAGATGGTTGTGAGCCACCATGGCGGTTGCTGGGATTTGAACTCACGACCTCTGGAAAAGCAGTCAGTGCTCTTAATCATTGAGCCTTCTCTCCAGCCCCCCAAGAACGAGTTTTCTAAACTGCAGAACAGCACAGATGTGAGTCTCATCATGGTCTGTGAAGCCAGGAGCCTTCAGAATGCCCCCTGCCCCTCTTCGATGAGTGTCTTCTGTGGTCAAGTCCTCTATACCTATTGGTGATCAGACCTTATCCTCACATGCTCTTGAAAGCCAGCTTCCACCATTGCGTGTTGGAGAGTCTGCCCAGCTTCCATCCCCAAACCTAGCATGAAGGGGAGAGAGGGCCTGTCCTTTACTTTCTGCTGCTTGCACCTACAGAGCCTCTGTGTGACAAAGACACTGCTGGAGTCCTGCAGGGTTGGCACATGCCACTGTGCAGGGGCTGTCTCCATGCACTTGGCCCTGTTTGCTCTGCCCGCCCTGTGATGTCAGTCTCATTAAGTCATTTTGACAGGCAGAGGACTGAAGGCCAGAGTTAAGACAGTTCTCAAACACTAAGCCAGGGAGAACTAGACTCTGCCCTTGACTAAGCATCTTTTTGCCTCAGAGGCCTACACTCTTCCCTCATGTTTCTTGGAAGGCCACATTACACCAGGTGAGGAAAACCAGAGTGAACCAGCCATTTTCCAGCACTTGCTAAAAGGGAATAAACCAAGTGACATATGTGGTCACACACTACAGTGACCAAGTGTGTCCAGAGTTAAGAGCTTGCGTTCACAGGAAGGTGGGGCTTCTGGAGCCTGCACTAAAAATGAGGTTCCCCAGACTGAGGGCAGAGGAAGAGTCCAGAATCAGGCAGACACTCTAGCTCGGCCATTTGTTGACAAGTGTTCCCGAGGAAGTTCAACCTCCCAGTCTCAGTCTATCAAGCCGTGTGAACTGGACCCGATCAAAGCTCTCTACCTGCCTTCTGGACTCTCCTCAGAGTCAAACTCTTATCGGATACGGGAAGTCATTTTAACAGCAGAAGTTGTGGTCAAATGGTTAAAGGGAATGGAGCAGATGCCCAGCTCCTCGGCTGGATCTGCTGGAAGAGTTAGGTGTGGGGACACAGCGGGGGCGTGTCAGCAGCTTTGAGAGGATCCTGCTTATTAAGACCTAATCCCTGTTGTGGGAAGCCTGAGCCTGGCTGGAGGCACTGACAATAGGATGCACGTCACTGGAGGAATGAGTCTGTTAGTACTCAGGTCTCCTCAGTCTGTCCTCTGACGCTCATGTGTCATGGCACCTGAACCAAGGCTCTTGTGAGGGTGCCAATGGGGTATTCGGGGACAGCTAGGCTCCCTCTTGCTAAGGACATTAGTCTTTGAACGGATGGAGTCTCTGACAGATGCTTCTTGAGCTGTCTCTGGCTGCCCTGGGGGCCTCCACTGAGTGTCTATATTCCAGGTGTCCCACCCCAAAGCAAAGACAACAGCTTTTTACCCATGGGCTTAAAGTGAAAATAGAAGTGCTCTTGCCAGCTGGCATCAGGAGAACAAATCAGGTTCCTCACCTGGTAAGTCTAACTATCCATACTCCTCCATCACCAAGGGAATCAGTAACATTGCTCCTTTCTTAGGGAGAGGAAACAGAGGCTTAAGATGGTCAGAGCCAGGAGCGTTCAGCCACTCACTGCTTTGGAGCGGAAACACGGAACATGAACGTGGTTCTCAACCCAACCGGGAAATTTTCTCTAGTGTAGATGGTCTGGCTGCATAGCTATAGAAGGCCACATTTCTCTTTCCTTGCTCTGGGCTGTATCAGCTCTGTTGGATTCTGGGTTTCCCCAGCCAGTACTGAAGTCCTCCTACCCAGGTTAGGGTTAGGGTTAGCCCAGAGTGGTGAAGTCAACCTCTCTAGGGAGCCCAGGAGCCCATGCTAACAGGCAAGCAGGCTGACCCATCTGGGGCTCTAGAACTCTTAATTGACTACTGGGTTTTCTCTCATATGCTGGAGTTTTCCTGGATGCGGTGAATCTAAAGTGTGGGTGGAAACCTCAGATAAAGTGACTTTTCCATTGTACAGGAAAGCAGCTGCCTTGGCAGGCTCCCTAAATACCACCTGGGAAGGGGTCCTGAGGGCTCTGCTGGGGATGGGCTGTGGCATGAGATGTGAGTAGGGTGTGAAATGGCTCCAGGAAGGAGCCAGTCAGGTCTCTGCCTGCAAGCAGGCAGGGACAAGGATCAGAGGTGGTAAGATCATGCAACCAGTGATATTGTGAAGAGATGCTGCTGGCGTGGATGCCTAAACATCAGACACCATTAACTTTATAGAGGATAGTGGTGGCGCACGTCTTTAATCCTAGCACTTGGGACGTAGAGGCAGGCGGCTTTCTGAGTCCGAGGCCAGCCTGGTCTACAGAGTGAGATCCAGGACAGCCAGGGCTACACAGAGAAACCCTGTCTGGAAGAACCAAAAACTAAACCAACCCACAACAAAAAGACCCTGCCATTTACAAACCACTTGGCAAAGCATTCTTGTGATAGCCCTTAAGGCAGATAGAAGCACTCCGGCCCCATTTTAGGGACAGAGAGCCGTAGGCCCAGAGAAGTGAGGTTACTCTTTAGGACCACACAACTAGTAAGGGGCATGGCAATAGTGGAAGCCACCTGCCCCAAACCCAGCCTCTTTTCAGTTCTGCAGCCCTTGGCCCGGAGCCAATGTCCGACAACTAGCTAATAAATTATGCAGCGACTGACTTAGGCCCTGAGTTCTTGCACGAAATTTCCTGGGCTATCACTACTTCTCTAGGCCCACCTCTCTCAGCACACGAGACCGTAGGGCTGAGGAAAGGAGCCATCCAGACAAAGGCTTGGATTCATGCCCTTTCCTTGCCAACCCCACACGTAGCACTTTTGTTGCTGGCCATAAAACTTGCGCTGCTCTTCACAAAGAAAGTGAGAAAACTTGTCCTGTTAATTCATCTCTGGGGGAGGGGGTGTGCCCAACTCCCCGCCTGCCACCTACCGTGCTGACTCTGCACAGCACAAAGAAATATTTCTTCTTATTTGTTCTAAATTTACTGTCCAGTATTTTTTCTGTTCTCATTTCACACGACAGGCAGCTGAGTGATTTTCTCCTGGCTTTCTCTATGAATCTCAACCACCCTGTAAATCGCCACTGACAATCTCTCCAGCCCTAAAAGACAACAACCGCCCCAGCTTCCGTGGCCTTTACTGGGAGCTGGCTTGCTTCTTAGATCATTATTAGAGCAAAGAGTAGCCTAGGGCTGGAGCCCAGTGTCTTCCCATCCCTGAACCGTGGAATGCCTGTTCTGGGCATGGTGTTGGGGGTGGGGCGGGAGGCAAAATGAACAAGAGTAGTCATTGGCCTCCGGTGCTTACATCCCGAGAAGGGAAGTCTCAATCGGAGAACTGTGTAGGGATCTAGGCTCTGCAATCACCATGCCACCATTCACCAACTGTCACTGGGGGACACGGGTTTCTGATTCCTGCAGGTGCTGGGCAGAGCTAGCAGAGGTAGTCAGGTGAGTTGAAGTGGGTGTGGAGGGAATTAGAGTGCATCCTGAGGTTCAGGGAGCATGAGCGAAGCATAAAGGAGGAAGGGCTGAGATATGGCTTAGTTGGCAAAGTGTTTGCCTACCATGCATGAAGCCCTGGGTTTGATCCCCGGAACCACCAAGCACCGTGGTGTACATCTGTAAATCCCAGGATTGCAGATGTGGATGCAGGAACATTGCAAAGTCAAGGTTGTCCTTGGCTATATAAGTTCAAGGCCAGCCTGGAATACACGAGACAATTGAAGAAGGGACAGGGTGGTAGTGAGCCAGCTCCGGCCTGGCCTGGAAAGGCGGATCGTGTGTGGGGCTGCACAGAGTCCCACACTTTGAAGTGTCTTTGAGCAGGATTGAGTTGGTTTCTGAGCAGGGACCTGGAGCCAGGAGGGTTCCTGGATGAGAGTTGGAGTTAAAAGCTGAGGATGGAGGGCTTCAGGGATGTGGTGATGGGGACATTGAGTGAGAGTTAGGCTACTGCTTCCATTGTATGTCAGGACAGACGAAAGTTTTCCTGCATAGCTCTGTGTGTGTGCCTGCTCTGTGTGTTTCCGGCAGCAACCTATTGGGGCCTTAATGATTGTGCTCAAAGGCACCAGCACTGCACAGAGCATACACTGAAGAGTTTCAACCTGTTTTGCAGAAGAGGCAGCCGAAAGGATACCTTGCCCGAACTCACATAGGCTTTTGACAGCGCTTACCCACTGTCTCTGCCCCAACCCGGGTTGGCCAGCGTCCACCAGAGGGCGCTCCTGCCCCTGGAGACAGGCTGGAACCGCACAGGCTGCTTGTGCGGTTCTCAGGCAGGGCCAGAGGGAGGGGTTTGTGAGAACTGGGCCAGCTCTCAGGTTCAGCGGCTGCAAGCTTACCCAGTGGGAGCGAGGTCAGGATCAGCAGCATGCTCTGTTTGCTTGCTTTGTGTGATCTTTCGAATAGGAAAGCTACCTTCTATCGAACTAACGTATTTCCTTTCCCTCATCCTCCTACCCTTCTTATTTAGAGAGTACCAACCACATATGCAATAAACATCAGAAAGGCAGGAGGGGTGACGCTGGAGTGAGGAGACTAAGCAGAAGAGTCTCTGTGCTGAAACCTGTAGGCTGGCCTGGAGCTCACAATTCTCTTGGCTCTTCAATGCTGGGACTACTAATGTGTGCCACTACACCTGGACTTCACTGACAATGAATAGATAGTGAGATGATTTTACCCAGTCATCGAACTTCTGGACCCCACACTTTTTAACCTCTAGGGTCTCTCTCTGTATAAAGGACTTAGTTACCAAGACGTAGGTAACGTTTCCGAGGTTTAGAGCTCATCGTTTATGCATGGGTTTCTATGTCACCAAAGCAGAAGTTCTGTGCACAGCAGACAGTTTCATTTTTCTCCCAGTCTGCCCCCCCTCATTCTTCCCAGCTTCAGTGGTTACATCTGGTACAGTGGTTATGTTGTATGTATTAGTGCATATTACATCTGGTACAGTAGTTACACTGTATGCACTGGTGCACTTACATCTGGTACATGTGGTTGGTTACATTGGCTATTGCAGGCTGGGTTTCTTCAGACTGAGTAGGTGAGAGAGCTTGTAGGTTGTCGTCTGTGTAAAGTATGAGGATTGGACCTAGTGCCCTGTCATGATTTCTTTGGCTACAATCTGTCACAGAGTTGACCTGGAGTAGGAGGGATGTGCTCTTGCAAGCTTGACTATGGCTAACCAGTTCTCTCTCTCTTGGCACAGAGGCACAGAGCTTTGGTCTGCTGGATCCCAAACTCTGCTACCTGCTAGATGGCATCCTCTTCATCTATGGAGTCATCATTACGGCCTTGTACCTGAGAGCAAAAGTGGGTTCCCCTGGGCTCTTGAGGGAGGATGTGGGTTCCTCCACTGGGAGGATGTGTGGTGGGGCTTTGGCATTGGAGAATCTCAGGCCTGGGCTATGCTTGGTGTCCATTGGCAAGGCAGGACACAACCCAGCATGCACAGCGGGTGGGCGGAAAAGGTGGGGTATCCATCTGTGGCACAGGGCAGGTCAATGAACCAAATGTTATGTGCATTACTGAAGATCGGTAGCATTGCCTGGATGTGAGACTCCCATGGCTTCTGCTGGCAAACAGATGGCTTATACTGGGCAGTTAAGGACAAGAAGGTGAAAGACAGGCAGCCTCTTCTTAGGGCCTGTTGTTGAACTGCTCATCAAGACCCTATCAGCTTTTTTCTCCAAGTCTCGAGTTTGCAGTTTTCCCATCGCAAATGAGAATGATGGACAGAGCATTGGCCATCACCTGGTGCATGAATCCATAGGTTTTGTGGAAAGGACACATCTGGGGAGATACAAGTCTCATCTTCCCAGGGCAGTAGAACCCATTTCCTTTCTGGCATAAGATTTTATTTGAGAAAGTCTTACTTCATGATTTTTAAATTTGGAAACTATACTTAGCCGATCTGTAAGATTCTCCCCAGAGCACCAATCTGGAAAATCCTGCAGTTTCTCTCAGCTTAGGTCACGTGTGGTTACACACTCAGGACACTAAACAAGCTAGATGCTTCCCACTCAGGAAACAGCTGCATGAATAATGATGCTCATGTGACAACCTAGTAGGCACTGTCTACCATGAGGGTCCTCAGGGTTCCTGGAGGGAGGGCAACAGGAGGGGTCTCCTGGATTCCAGCAGGCACAGACAGAGAGCCTGGTGCCTCTGCACACAGGATTCGGGGGCCAAAGCTTCTTTTACTTCTCTGAAGACTAAAGTTATAAGCACTTGAGTCAGGTCAGGTCACAGGCAAGAGAAAGGATAACTGAGTTCAGAAAGGAGCTGCTGTACCTTGGGCTAGCCACAGCAACAAGGCAGTTTGTTGTCATGGAGCGTGGAGGCGCTGTCACCCAGCTCTGCACTATAGCCAGCCCGATGGCCCCCTTGGAGATGGCGCTGAGTTCTAATTTTCTCTGCTCTGTTGCAGTTCAGCAGGAGTGGAGAGGCTGCTGCCTACCTGCAGGACCCCAACCAGCTCTACAATGTAAGTCCTCCCTGCCCACCCCACCCTCCGCAGACCTGCCTGGAAAGCCTTGCCCTAGGACCTAGGAAAACTCCAAGGCCGGGCTCAGCTGTAGGTCTGGTCCACAGCTGTTGGCCTGGTGGCTGGGTGGCAAGCTGTTGAGCCTTGGGTTTGTGATCCTGACTGGAGCAGAATCCATCCTGCTTGCCACCTTGGTGCTGCGGTGAGGATGAGGGGCTTTAAGGATGAGGTGCATGGCATGGCCCTGCCTCTGGAGAACTTCCAGTCACTAGCAACTTGCAAAGGCTAGAGGCCACAGCACAGAGGTAAGGGTCCCACAGAAAAGCAGTAGGGCCTTTGGTCTGTGAGATTTCCCCTCTAGGTGCCTCCGTTTTGCATGCTAATGAAAATGCGTTATTAACTCCCTTAGCACATGGTGACTTGGGGGTTCCCACCAGCAAGGTAGCAGGTGTTTTCTGAGGCAGTAGTTTGAATTCTCACCACTATCTTACTTGACTCGGTCCATGCTGTTTTTTTTTTTTTTTCCCCCAAAAAAATTACATTTACAGGAACTGGAGAGATAGTTAAGGGTGCTTGGTGCTCTTGCAGAGGACCCAGTCTTTTCCCGAGCACCCACATGCTGGCTCACAAACACCCGAATCTCAAGCTCCAGGGGATTTGATACGTCTTCTGCAGGCATGTGTGCACAGGCATACGTCAGACACATATCACACATAAAATGTAAAAATTACACTTGCTTTTTATTGTGCTCTGTGTGTGTGTTTGTGTGTGTGTACTGTGGTGCACACACATAAAGGTCAGAGGATTTCTCTGCTTTTACCATGGGAGCCTGGAGATTGAACTCGGATCTTTAGGCTGTGGCTAAAGCTGCTTTTTTTTTTTTTGAGTCACCTGGTGGGAAACCAATTCCAGTTCATTTGATGTGGCCCCATTCTCCTCAAGGTCCTGTTTCCTGTTCTAGGAGCTCAATCTAGGGCGAAGAGAGGAGTATGACGTCTTGGATAAGAAGCGGGCTCGGGATCCCGAGATGGGAGGCAAACAGGTAGGGAACTCCTGTGCCTCTGGGCTTTGAGGGAGGGCTGCTCATAGCTGCAGGTGGGCACTAGATTCACAGTAACATAGATCGGCCTGGGACAAGAGGATGACAGAGACCCATTTACTGTGGCCCCCTCCCTTCTTCTCCGCTCCATTCTGCATCATAAGGAACCTCAGTACTTGGATGATCCTAGCCTTCACACCCGTCTACTCTCTACTGCTCCTGCACATGGTAGCACCAACTGCTCCATAGGACAGCCCCGAAGTCAAGATACACACAGGAAGGGCTAAGCCTCTGGAGAAGGAATTCTGGATTCTGAACACCCTTTTAGAACATGGCCACATCAGGCTCCAGGTGCCTGTGCCCTGTAGGGAGCAGAAGGGCCAGGAGACCCCTCTGATACACGAGAGGCCTCTTAATAGCAGGACTTAGGACAAAATCCCAGTGTAAGGTCAGTGCTACTCAAAGTTACCCAGTGTCCTCAATGTATCTGGTCAGACATGCCCACTTGGCCCTGACCTATGTGTTGTTAGAGGGCATGGCAAGTAATAAAATTCCTCACCCCATTCCATCCTCTAGCTCGGCTCTCCTCCACAGGACCAGGAGGGTATGGGGAAGGGGAAAGAGTGGCCACAGAAACATAGAAACGCTGAGGAGGGCTGACGGGCTGGCTGTGAATGAGGTGACCCAGCCCGTGTCTCAGTTTATGGTGTGTGTGTGTGAGGGTGTGAGAGAGCAAGGGGGCTGAGAGGGGGAATGGGAAGTATGTGTGTGTAGGTTTGCATAATCAAGTATGAGCTGCAGAGTTGCTGTCAGGGGTCAAGGGCGATTGACAGCTAGAGATTGACAGGCTGAGCCATAGGGTAGGGCAGCGGGTCAGGCCGCACGAGGTCGTTACACTTGCCAGCCTGGATTCTATCTCATCTCTGCCCCTCTCTGTCCCTCAGCAGAGGAGAAGGAACCCCCAGGAAGGCGTGTACAACGTAAGTATGGTGGAGTTGACCGTTCACCCTAGAGAGATGGAGGAGGGCTGCTTGCTCTTCAGGCTAGGCCAGGCCTTCCCTAGATGGTCACGTGCCACCTGCTTGGTAGCTTTAGAACATCCTCTTAAGCTGGGCAGGGTCACAGCACTTGATTTCCTTCACTTTTTTCTCGCTGTTCTGTGGGCCCTGAGCCTGTGCTTGGGGAAGCGGGCAGAAGCTGCAGGCCACGCCGGGCAGAAGTGTGGAGCCAGCTTGTCTTGATGGGAAGCTGATTGCAAGGGCTGGAGTATTCTGAGCACTTTCTCATTGTAAAGTTCACCCCACCACCATGGTGTGAAACTAGTTTCAGGCCGCCAAGGTGCCCCTTGCCGCTGGTGGTCTACCACTGCGATTGGCTGATCCACAGCCTACGGTATTGGCTAGGAAGAGATGGCTTGTTTAAATAAACGACTCTCTGCTCCCGCTGAGCCCTTATATTGTCCAATCTCCTTGTCTTGGTTTGCAGTTCTAAATCCCACTCTTCTGCATCTACTGTGAATCGCTCAACGTATAGAACAGGTAGATCAGGGAAGATTCCAAAGCCAGGCTGAGGAGCACAGTATAGAATTCTTTGTGGGCAGCAATGTTTGCATGCCTAAGGCTTGGAGCCCTGGTAGCTGGAGCCTGGCAGCCTAGGCATCCAGAGGCTTCTGGGGGAAGGCTCTCTCTGTGTTGGTTAAGGAAAGTATGTGTCACTTCTCTTCTTGTAGGCACTGCAGAAAGACAAGATGGCAGAGGCCTACAGTGAGATCGGCACGAAAGGCGAGGTGAGCTGTCCTTCCTTGACACCCCAGGCAGGCAGGTTCCTTCTGGCCTTCAGATGCACCAGCCGCAGTCTTCCTTTCCCATCCTGTCCTCCTCCAACTAAGAAAAGCGCATGTGACAGCTACCGTGAGCATAGGTGCCACCGGATGGTACACGGGACTAAGGATGGACTGAGGTGTCAGGTCTCCAAGGCAAACCCAGAGCCTGTGCTAAAGCCTTGCTGGAAGTGGATCAAACCTTTTCAAGTAGCATCACTGTTCATAGTACTGTTGTGTGCTTACTGCGTGCTGACATGGGGTCCCTGGGGGGAGTGAAAGTGTATGGCCCCTTGTTCATTAATGATTTCATAAGAATTTGAAAATATCTAGGCCAGAACATTGAGTCCTTCTGAGTAGGGGGCCCCCGTGCAATGCTCTACCAGGGAGAGGGATGCTGGTTAGGAACCGGTCCCTTCTGATGCATCCCTTGAGTAGGGGCAGTTGAGCAAGTGTTTCGTGCTACTTCTGACTAACTTCCTCTCTAATCTCCTTTCAGAGGCGGAGAGGCAAGGGGCATGACGGACTTTACCAGGTGAGAGCTGCGGGCACCCTTCCTGGGCAGTGCTATCTAACAGGAGGAGAGTTGAAGCTCCCATAGTTTGCTGATGGCACAAGCCTTTGTCAACAGCCAGGGAGAGCAAGCCTAGGGCACACAAGCAGACCGGAGGCCACTTCACATCCATTATGGCTCTACAGCTTGGTTGGGATTCAGCTGTGAAAGCCACATTTGGTATAGCATTTGGGTATAGCAGATAATAGCGGCTATCTAGGGGGTGGGAAGGGAGTCCCAAGAGGTGCAGGCAGAAACAGGTAAGGGGCCAGTGACTGTTTCCTTTGCCTCCTGGGTTAGCTTAGCTCTGTCCCCCCCAATCCCAAGACTTCTTCTTTAAAAGGAAAACTAAATTGTAATCAGGTGCCTGGTTTATGTAAATGAGTGCAAGTGATTATGCAAACGATGTGCGGAGAACCTACTTTCCTAAAAAGGGATCCCCAGTGGCTTCATCTTTCTTGTTGCTGGGTTTGCCTGAGTTTAGTAATATTCAAAGCTGCTTACTGGCGGCTGGAGGAGGCTGCCTTCCTTGTCCCTGGAATAAATAGGGAGGCAGGGGCTTTCCAGCCAGACTGGGGCCGGCTTTGCCTGGAAGCTCCCCGATAAGGACTGAGGTCAAAGAGGAGGCATCACTTTCCCTGTGACTAGTCCAGACTTTCCGTGGGTGGGTCCCAGGTAGCAGATTCTCTGGCACCTCTCAGGTCCCCGCTCAGTGTGTGATGTGGGGAAGCCACCTTCCGCTTTGGTCAGCTGGGAACCTGATGGGGCCCCGTGCTGCAGGGCATATAGGGTCTGAGTTGAGAAAGAACCTATCTTTCTTGTCAGCATTTCTCAGGCAAGATTCCTACCTGGGATGTGAAGGGATCTTCTTAGGCTCCTGAAGGTGGATGAGCTCCAGAGAGGAAGCTCATACCTGTGGGCTCTTGTTCATTCTCCTGTGGTTTGCTCTCACCAGGGTCTCAGCACTGCCACCAAGGACACCTATGATGCCCTGCATATGCAGGCCCTGCCCCCTCGCTAACAGCCGGGGGATTTCTCCCTCATGGGCCTCACCCGCTGATGTCACTTGCGAAGGACAGAGGACGAAGCATGAACACCTCAGTTTATTAACTTCACAGCTCCCCGTTTCACGAGGAGGATACTTTCTCTTATGTGCCACATTTGTCTTCTCCAGTTCCAAAGCACTGAACACAGAATGTCATCATCCCTGGACTCTCTAGAGGGAGAGCTCCCCTCGCTTTCACACCCCAGCCCTGTTCTTGGGTCTTCTGGCAGGTTCCTCTCCCTGCAGAGCCCAGCCCCTAGCTAGGAGTTGGGAGGTGAGGCACTAACACAACCCCTTCTGCAGCTAGCTGAGTTCAGTTTGCTTTGTAAAGTCCCCAGAGAAGCCCCCCCCCCCCCGTACTGTGTGTGTTGTTCCATTGGTATTGGCTGCTTCGCTCCTGCTGTAAATTTGGCTTCTGTTGTCATCCTTCCCAGTGTCAAGGTAACGTGTAATTAGGCCACATTGTGAAAGGCAGAGGCGGGTACAAGGCAAATGTCAGCAGCCAGAGGTGGCTCAAAGAAGGGAAGCAACATGTAAGAAGGCTCCTGGCATAGAACAGTAACAAGGGGCCTCTTTCCATCAAGCGTACCTTCCACATCTCCCAACCATTGTGCTAGGTACTCCAGGAATGGAGACGTCTTACCTTCATGGAGACTGTGCTGTAGAGTGCAAATAATGCATACAAACTGACATGGAGAATAGGATGGGCCATGACAAGGGGTTGAGAGGAAGGGGAGCAAAGGCCCGCCTTCTTCCAGGAACTCGGTTCATCCCATTGGGTGGCAAGAAGACCCAGACCACCCAGGTCTGCAATGCTCCCTTTGTAATGGCACAATAGTGAAGGGCAACGTCATTGTGTAATTAGAGTGCCTGTGACCACGGATGGGGAACCCTGAACTCCTGGGTTTTAATTTATACTGGCTTGCTATTTTGCATAATAAATGCCTTGTAAAACATGATGTTTGAAGCCTCATTTCAGTGGGGAAGCCTGCCTCGGCAGAAAGTGATCGCTTAGATTCAGTTAGGAACGGGCAGGTGGGTACCAATGCATGAAGGCACCCTGAAGGCTCCCTTTAAAGCATGAGGTAGTGCCCGAGTAGGATGCGGCATGAGGCTGGTGGTGGTGCCATCACACAGGGAAAGGTCCAGTGGAAGAATAGGGACCTGGCCTGGCCTCATGACCCAACCTGAAGAGGATGGTGGGAAGGTGTCCTGAGGCGAGCTTCACTATGAGTGCAGGAAAAGTTGGCAGTAATACCGAGCAGAGCATCTAGGGGTGCCCAGCGGCTGCCATGGCCCTCACATGCGGGTGGGGAGGACAGCAGTATTTTTAGGTCAGCTTCCCTTTCCCTTAGGAGTGCCTCCTCTAAGTAGAGTGTCTCTATTTAAGTGGTGCACGCTTTTCATCCCAGCATTTGGGAGGCAGAGGCAGGTGGATCTCTGAGTTTGAGGCCAGCCTGGTCTACAGAGTGAGTTCCAGGACAGCCAGGGCTACACAGAGAAATCCTGTTGAAAAACCAAAAAGAAAAAAAGAGAAGAGTTCCCAGTTCATCAAGCCCAATTAATGATGGACGAAAGGATAAAATTTGTACATTGGCTTTTTAAAAACAGAAATCCAAGGCTATTTATTACAAGGCCCTGAGAATCAGCGATTCCAACAATATTACCAGCATATATAGAAAGGCCTTCTATGTGTAACTCAGCCTTGGAGGGGCTGTTCATTCACTTTTAAGCCTGAGGTTGGGGGCTTTAGACAGAGTGCACATAATATCCAGGCCTGTCCTAGGCTTCAAGATCAGCTAAGTAGACATGGCTGGGAAATAAAAACTGACCCTGTTCCACTGTTATGAACATGTGTCTTAGGCAAAGGAGAGAGCGGGTGGGGCGAGCTGCAAGGCAACCACAGAGAAAGCAGGCTTTGAGGGAACCCCTAGGGAGGTGTGCTCGAGATTCAAGGTGACATTGGCAGCAGCCCGGACTCCTGCCCTGCCTGAGGTCTGGCAGTGAACTCTCCATAGCATGATCAGTCTTTCATTCCAGATACTACTAGTTCTAAGATACGAGGACTACCACTGGTTTCAAGGGTTTCACACATGTTAAACAGGAACAGTTGGTTCTATTTCAGAGTTATAAATGTAAAGACGTATCTCAAAAAAAAAAAAAAAAAAAAAAAAAAAAAAAAAAAAAAAAGGGCTGGAGAGATGGCTCAGTGGTTGAGATCATGTTGCTCTTCACAGAGACCCAGGTCAGAGGCTGATCACCAATCCCACGGGGAGCTCTGCTTCCTACGGGGCCCTAGAAGCAGCTAGAATAATATAGCTTTGTAAAAGGAGGCTAGGAGAGCCAGTCTTACCCTTCAGAGGAATGACACATGCATTTGTTTACTAGAGTCATTCTTAGGCCAGAAGGCACCATTATCTTTACCAAAGAGGATGCTAAACTTTTGACATTACTTAAAAAATAACTCTATAGACTTACATATAAGACATAAATATTAGAAGGGAAGGAAAGGGAAAATTTAATTTGACTCATGAACAAAAGGGAGGACCCATGTCTTTTGGCTTTGACACTTCGACATTTTGAGATGGGGCTCTTGTTGGCACATGCCTGTCAGAGGCGCTGAAGCTCTCCAAAAGCTCAAGACTTCTCTCTGTGGGAAATCCTAGGATTCTACTTTCCTTATGACATCAGAGAGCTACATGAAGCACCAGATGTTAAGGCAGGAGCTTAGTTATGCATATAGCAGGACTAAGGGCCCATCTGGGATGTACCACCTTCAGAGCATCCTGTCCTACCACTCCTGGTTCAGGGTCTGGTAAGAAATGCTAGAGGTTTCTGGGTCTGTCAGACAAATAACTGAGCCCAGAGAGTCAAGTCCCAGTCAACAGCACACACACACACACACACACACAGGGGGAGAGGGAGAGGGGGAGAGGGAGGGAGGGAGAGAGGGAAGGAGGGAGGGAGGGAGGGAGAGAAGGAGAGAGGGAGGGAGGGAGACAGTGAGCAGGAAGTTCTGAGGAGCTCCCCTCAGGATCAGTCAAGGGCGTTTGTGTTTGATCTCACAAAGCAGTCAGCTCTACAGGAGACTACTGCTACTCAACTCAGGGTTCCAGTAAACCCAAATGAGGGTCTAGAGAAGGGAAACACAGCAGCCACAGCTCACTAAGGAAGCCAGGAGAGGTATAAGACTAAGGTGCTTAGACCCCAAGATTCATAGGAGGATTGTGGGGAGAACTGTTTTGGAGGGCTTGTGTAAATATCCGTGCTTGTGTAAAGCACCGGAACACCAAGGCAGTAAGCTCACAGAGACACAGACAATGTGAAAACACTTGGAAAATGGTTTAATGTTGTACAACAGAAATTGGAACTGTACAGTTACAGTAAGTTTAATATATATAAAAAATTACAGCAGACAAATGCATCTACATAAAACCCACCATTTCATTCTGATTGACTGGCACCCACACAATCTCTCCCAAGCCCTAGCCCCTCTGGCAGTCCCCGGAGGGGAATCACATAAAGGGCACTTTTAAAGAGACAGCACCTCTCGCTCACAGTCTCCACTTCCCCAGGCCTCAGGAGCTATCAGCTATCAGCTAATCCCAGGAAGTAGAAGTGTTTGGGTTTCAGATTTTCCAAACCAAGAAAAACACATTTCCCAGGGGCACAGATAACTAGGGCCGGTGCTCGAGTTATCAGCTGAATCTTATAATAAAATATTCCCATTGAAGGAGAAATGGCTACAGATAGATGCTCTGGGGCAGTGAGGCTATACAATAGCCACCCAGACTGCAAAGTCATCCTAAGGAGAAATGTAAGAGGACACCCAATAAACTACCCAGGAATTGCCGCTGCCTCATTAAAGCGGCTGGGCAATTCTGGAAAGAATCACGTACATCATATTGTAAGTTTCCACAAAGAAGAACTCAAAACTCACATTTTAAAATACATAAAATAACATATTTTGGGAGGCCAAGGTGCCAGTTCCCTTGTGTTCCTCCCTTGACAACAGTGGAAAAACACCCCTGAATCAATATTAATAAAAAAAAGTAGGAAAAAACAAGTGGGGAAGTTAAGATACTTAAAGACAGAAGCAAACATCTTTAGAAAAACACAATCACCGTCTCTTTAAAACCAGACCCCAGCTGGGCAATTGTCAGTGACTCCACACGCGTGGACACTGGTGGAGATTGTTACTGAACAGTATGTACACTCAGGACCTTTCATTTTTATTATGAACACCTAGGCAGTGAAAACTGTTATGTTAATACATAGACACACCCAAAACATACAAAAATACTATTATTTCAAACTACCAAGAATAGGACAGCGCAGTTATTTCATGCGATGACTTTAAGAGCATTACACTGAAACAAACAAGAAGTTAAACGACATTTTTTTTAATATCCTGGAAATATACCAAAATATACATCTAAGCTTTGGAATTACTGAGGTCAGACTAATGCAAGTGCTGGGTAATCGTACTTAATACACAAGTCTAAGGTTCTGCAGGAAATTGTCTTTGGTATCTGCATCAGGCTAGTATTATTAACATTTGGATTTTGCTTTGGGATAGAGCTTGTATGACCCTAGAACCAAAAACCCCCCTCCCCCAATCAACTGAGATTAAAAAGATCCATGTAAAAATTTCCTTCATTTGCAACCCCCGACCCACCCGCCCCCAAGTTAAAAAGTCACAGGCATCTACCTAGCACAAAGGTTATGAAATACAATGCATAGTTGCACAGTGGTGCTGCAAAAGGAAACAAAACTAGAAACAAGATAAGGAAAAGTTTGACAATTGTTCTGCATGTTTCCTCACAGACAGGACAGCCACTTCGAAGCAGTTGCAGTAACAGAAAGAGATAGAAGGCTCAGAACTCAGAAGGGCCCTTGGGTTGAGACTCCGCCCCAAAGGTGAAAGCACCCAGCAGAGTAGCCAATCCTGTGCCAGCGTCTTCAGCGTCCCCACTCTGTGGAGTCCCTGGCCACCCTGTAGCAGCTCCCAGCTCTAAGGCCCTGTGCTAAGCTCTAGTGGTGACCCTGGCCGCTGTTACATGAGTTATGGTGCTGATGGGACTTTGGCTTTTGTTTTGAAAATTCTGATGTTCCAATTTTTTTTCATGCATGCTATGCTCACAAGCGAGCAAGGGCCAAAACTCCTGAGCATGCATCTGAATGAATCCCTCAACTTAGAAAAGACTTGCTCGCCCTTCTGAGCTGGCCAGGTGTCCCCACCTACCCTTTGGCATGCCTCCAAGTGCCAGGACGCCACAGACTGGATTGAGGCCGAAGACTTCCCTTTTCTTTGGTTTTTTTGTTTGTTTTGAGTTTATACAATCATTAAGAAATCTTTGGTTTTGGCTGGAAATGGAAAAACAAAACAAAACAAAACAAAGAAACCACCCTCCCCTGGCTTATAGCAGCAGAATTATGACCTGACCTGGCTAAGCATTTTTCCCCCCAACTTTGGGGGTGGGAATTGCAAGTTAAGAACTACATTCAAAGAAAACGTTGAAAGGGCTGGAGAAGCAGCTTCCAGAAAGCCCGTCGGATATAAGATTGTCAAATAATAATTATTATTATATTAATAATAAACTTAAATATTTGGAATTTTTTTTGGTCATGTCACACAGGAAACAAGTGAAAAGTGTAGCTTAGGTCAGCTTAAACGAACCTTTGTGTCCTTTCTACCAAGTCCTGGCAATGAGCAGAACCCCAAGGCTTCAGAGGGGAAAGGTCAGCCTTGACTCCACTTGGAAAAAGCAAGGGCAGAAGCTGATGTGTGTGTGTGTGTGTGTATATATATATATATATATATATATATCCAGCAGTTAGAAATACGGGGCAGATGGGGAGAGGAGAGCTGGCAGTCCTTGAAGGCAAGGTGGTGGGGGAAACATGGTAAGAGACATGTGAAGATCCCTAGCAACAAAAACAAACAGGAGATTGCAATTTGCCCTCAGTTTGTAGTAGCTTAGAAGTAGAGACATTTGGAGGCTTTGGGGCGGGGTGGGGGAGGGGCAGTCCCACCCCAGGCCACAGGTCTTATGATGCTATAGGCCAGAGTTTAACCTTGCTGAGAAGACGGAGGGCAGACTTGGCAACTCTGTAGGGTTGAGAGGAAGTTAAAGCAAGCTACTTAGAGTTAGAAATGAGGTATACAACAGCTCCTGGGCAGGTGGTGGGTTGAAAAGCCCACTCTTACTCACCTAGCCTTCACTAGCACAGAGGAGAGCGACGGCTGAGGGCCACCCTAGGGACAGGACTCTTCCCTCTGTGAGCCCATGGAGGCAGAGGTAAGGAGTGGGAGGAAGTCTTCCTCTCACCATTTGCCATTTATATTGTAGAAAGTCAATGCTGTAATATGGTCAGAGTCTTGTCGAACACACTACCCCGACTTCCACTCTGTCTGCGACTTTAAACCTAACCAGGCTAGCACTTAGTTCATGTCACTCTTATAAGACATGTGCCTTCTGCAGACTCGTGTGGGAATGGAACCCAAGACACATCTCCCCTAGCCAGCCTATCACAGTGCTCCTTAGAGACACTGTCACACCAGTGTGGGAACATGCATTTTGTTTCCTCCTGTAATTCTTAGAACCCTGAGACACTCTCTGGGGCTCTGTCCACTTTTCTCTAACAAGATCACATAAGGCGCTCCCATGCAGATGCTGCCCTGTTGGAACTGCACTGTCACCAGCTGCCTGCAGACCTTGGGATGTAGTGATAGAGATCAATAGCACTGCCCATTTAGGAAAGAAGCTTCAAGTTGCTTTTGTGAGGTTGTGGCTGTTGCAGTGATGAGCAATAAAGAGAACATGGGAAACTGCAGCAGACCTCAGCGCTTCCCTCCTCCAGTACATTAGTTTTGCTTTCTTAACTTTCTGACAGTGTTCTGGATTTGAACCAGAACGTGGCAAGGGTGGTAGAGCCTGTGCAGTGTAGGCAGACTCAGGGATGCAGAAGGATCGTAAACTGTTTCCCTCCCTGAACCTGGGAGCGTCACTTTCATAGCTGAAATGGTGTTCATGATGCACACACTGTTTCCCACAGCATTTGTTTCAGTGCTCTTATCTTTAATATCCCTATACCATACAAACCTACCTAACGCTTTGAAAAAGAACCACACAGCACTAAAACTACTTTACATAAAGTCAGAATGATAATGAGTAAAGCTTTCATGAAGTTTAGCAACCTGATCACGGTTGTTGGTCTTCCCTCTCTCCCTGTCTGTGTTTATCATTGTGTGCCTACACAATGAACTTAACCTCCCAGCAGCCATATCCTAAAATACTGTGGAGCAAAACAGCTCCACAGGGGAGGAAGAAAACATCATTCGGCTGTAGTCTGCTCTTCATAACTAAACCCTGACTGTTACTTTAACAGCTTGGATGGGCTAGTTTTATTTGTATGAACTAGATAAAGGTTAAATAAAAGTTCTACTACTATTTTTTTGCACTCCCAAGTTTCTTTCTCAGCAAGAGTATCAATGCTATGCCGAGCATTTCTACCAATCTTAACAGAGCAGCTGGGAGGAACAAAATCGATCTCTTCCCAAAGCCAGAGTAACCAAAAAGATATCTTCCAAAAGTGAGGAAGGGGTGAGGCCAATGGGAAGAACAGAGACGAAGCTTTCCAACCTCAGCATCTGCTCTGTGGTCTGTGAGTATCTGGAAAGCTTAAGGAGAAGCAATGGTATAGCAGTGTCTTTGGTATCAAAGTCAAATCCCACTCAAGTTTTGTGAGATGGGACATGCTAAACAAATTAGTTCTTGAGATATAGTTTACATCAGAACTCAGGGAGCCAAGAAAGTCTGTCCCAGAACAAGGGCAGAAAAGTTTTTTAAGTTTTTCCTAAACCAACAAAATTTCTCATTCACATTTCCTGTTAGAAAGGACAACTCTTCTTCCATCTCATCACCCAGTCCTTAAATGCCCCACCTTATACCTTAGTATAGGGTGGGGTTAGCTTGTGACTTGTGTTAGCTTTCAACTTCTTGGCTTGGTTTTCTTTTGTTTGTGTTTTGGTCTAGATAAAATTATCCTTGGTATAAGAAAAGGAAATAGTTTTACAAATGTTGGGCTATGACTAGCACAGCAATCACTAACATGACAAAAGATGACTCATTTCACGTTAATTTTCCTACATCAACATATATCACTCACCTCTCCATTCCTCGGGTACACGTCCATATCTGCCTCTTTTCACCTGCACACCTAGACATGTGCATACTCTTCCTTTGCCAAAGTTTTAGCTATGTACAGAGGTAATGGATCATCAGGAGAGCCTGGCAGGTCTTGGGGCAAGAACATGATAGCCACAGACAGGAAGGGTTGAAACCTGCCCCTGGGCATCCTGAACCTGCTGGATACCCCATATACCACCTGCATGGTTCTGCATACTGCGCTGCACATAGATCACAGAGAGGCCTCAAACCCCCAACCCACTCATAGGGAATACCAAGTTTCCTTTGGCAAGACAGATATAAAGAAAAACAAATACACACAAGCAACATTTTCCTCCTAACATAATCAATTTCTCCTTTCTCCCAACCCAACCCTCCTAACTCTATAAACAGGATCCCAAATACATACAGCATCAATCATGTTTATCAATCATAATGAACATTAGTTCAACTAAATACTACAGCTAGAATTATTTCCACTATTTATAAAGATTTTTCTTATACTTATTTGGTTTTTCAGTCTAAAAGCAGTTCTGTAACAACGCTATGCTACGCTGAGGTATTTTATGAAGGTGCCAGAAGCTGTTACCCACGAGCATTATTCTCACAGATTAAGGTATCACCATTCAAAGGAAAAAGGGAAAGGAAGAAGCAGAGATCCAGATCACTGAACCGACACGTGATATACTCAAGCTTACTGCTTCCAGCAGAGGCCAAAAGCAGAAGAGTCAAACTAAGGAACTGGCTTACTGGTTCATGAATAGAATGATGGCGGGAAGAAACCCTAGTTCACAAATGCTATCAGACATGAGTACGGACTGGTCGACTGCTGACAAGAGGCCCCTGCCCACCCTGGGAAAACTTTACACTTACTCTCCACAGATGAAGAGAAGGAGGAGGTGGCTAAGAGCATTCCACCAACCTTTCATAATCAAGGGACTTATGTCTGCCTTATGCTTGTGTGTACAAACCTGTGGAACAGTGTCTTATTCTCAGAGGAATGGCAAGGAAGAATTACTTTTCTTCCTCAAAATCAAAAATATTAGGAAAGTCTTGTTTTTACAAGAATCTGAAAATGATTTCAAAATAGTCATGGATCTTTTTATATGAACAATATGACATGGTAAATACTGTTCATACCCACAAATGAAAGAGAACTCGGGACAGTTACAAATAAATTATTACATCAATTTCTGCCCGCTTGTATAATTATGGGTTTCAGGTCTTTTAAGTATTTTCCTTGCATTAGAACTGAAGTCTTAAATGTTTACAGTTCTAATAGAGTCTGAGGAATAACTACACTTTATGTCCATCAGCTTCAGAGGTCAGTTTAAGGTCTCTGTTCAAGCTCTCTTGCCAAGCTGCTGAAGCTCTTCCTTCTGTCTTACAGGTCCTCAGGTTATAGACTGGTCTGCATTTCGCAGGGCCAGGTCAGCCCAGGCCACCAGTGGAGAGTGTCTTCCGCACACTAGGGCAGTATTTCTCCCCTCTTGGGAAGAACAGAAAATAGATGTCTCTTTGCCTTCCTAGGTCAACGACCTTATTCTCTTGGTCAAGAAAGATTTGTGAGGATGACATGGCGTAAGAAGAACTTTTCCTTACATAATATCCCTATATTTACAAATGTACCTGGCATTTCCAGCAAGTTAAATGTTAATGACTGAGCTGAACTGAAATATTGTCAAGCAAAAACCTGTGCTTCTGGATAGTGAAGAGATTATTTTCCGTATCTTTCTAATAATTGAAGAATAGATAATAGACACAATAATATTAGAGAGGTATAATTGTGCTTTTTCCCTAAAACAAATGAATGATGATATAGAACATATTGGCAAGATGATCACACCTAAAACCTTTTAATTGTTATCCCTTTAAAAATTTTCTAATAAAGCTTATGAAATATAAATAGGCTGGTCCTACACAAGATAAAAGCCGGATTCCTTTGGTTCCATTTTGGAGTAACAAGTTCCATAAACAGGATGGTGCTGACTTTTCTGACAACAGATAAAAGGAAGTAAATGGCTAGGAATCATGTTTCCTCATTTTACGGAGCTGCCTATAGGGCTTCAGAGACATTCAAGGAAACAGAGCACGTCACTATTCCTAGGACAGAAAGACTGCTCGTGAGAAGCCTTATAGATTTTTCTGTTGTCATTTAAATTTACACAGGAAATAAATAAAGTTTATGCCAAACTGCATTGCTTAAACAGGATTAAACAATTACATTCACTACTCTCCAGGGAGGGCCATTATCACAGGCAAATATAGAATCCTCAAAAACGTATTTAAAGTTAGTCTTTGGCTTACTATCTGTTAACTAAATTTAGGGATGAAATAAAGCAAACATAAATATCAAGGGGTAGAAAACAAGAATGAAATAACAGGTTGTAACAACCTATCTGCTGTTTATTCAAGAAATGCAGAAACTCAACTATAAGTGTCTTGTAGTCCAGTGAGCCCTTTAGTTTCTGTACTCTCTCATACAAGGCAGCTGAATGTTTTAAGTCTGAGTACTTTACCTTAGAAGACAGTTGTCAGTTCAAAAAGCATTTGAGATTAAAAAAAAAAAAAGATGTTATCAAGTAAAAACTAGCAAAGGGTTTGTGTATAGTAGGGTGAACAGAACATTTAGAGATCGTGGCGGAAGGTATTTTAGCCTGAACACCCACCAGAAAGCTTTAGTAGTGTTTCATGTCTACATATGTATAAAGTACCTTTCATTTTACAATTTAATTTTAAACACATGAAAAAGGGGAGGAAAAAATTAAAGTTATCTTTATCTAAAGATCCTTTTCTTCTCAATACAGTATTTATGCTGGTTTTAAAGTCTATCCTCAAAACTGAACTACATAAAAGGCAGCAATCCTTTCTCAACCCTATAGAGACTACACAGGAGGACTGACGAAAACCTAAAACTTAGTATCATTTTTAAAATCAAAGTCTGTAGCGGACTCTTATTTGGGAAAAAGATCCTTTTAAGCACGTAGGATGGAACGGTCCTGCTCTGTCCTCCTTCATCCCTGGGCCAGAGCCCTGGGACTCTCCACTTCCTGTGGTAGCAATTCTGGAAATTAACGCTATAACTTCTAATCTGTCTGGTAGGTAATCAGCATTTCTCTCCCTGAATTTTTCCTCCTAACCTCTTCACTCCCAAGGGAGGGACACTCTGCTAGGGGCAGAAACAGTATTGACAGGCCTAAAACCACATGCACAGACCAAGGTTAGAGTGTTAAGTCAAGACAAAACATTAAATTACCAAGAGAGAAAAGGCTGGTGGGGAGGGGAGAAGTAGTAACTGACACGCCATCCTATTTACACACTGACTTAAACAAACTAGCTAAAATCAAGGTAATGTCTGCCCAGAGGGTATTACAATTTACCAACATAAAAGATTAAAAACAAGCAGCAACTTTCACATAAAATTAATCAAGAAAAATGAGTAAGAATTGTCAGTAGCATCTATCTCCTCAATGTGTTTGAACTGCACATTATATCTAGTCCATCAGTACAGCAGCTCGCTAAAAATTGACTTTGGTTCAAGCTTAGTTTAAAAAAACAAAACAAAACAAAACAAACAAAACACCCACACCATACAAAATAGGTGGATGAGCATCAATGAGTTTCCCTGCTTGCAGTTCACTGATTTTTGGAGGGATTTTAGGAAAAATTAAGGGTAAAAGAAATTATTCAGGGGCGAAATTAAATACTCTGGGAAGTAACCAAAAGGAACTTAAAAAAAAAAAAAAAAAAAAAAATTAAAGGGACCAAGTGTTTCCGACCTTTAATATTAATATGACTGTCTCCCAAATGAAAAACAGCAAAGGAACACATTTGTGTCTGCTACTGCCTCTCTGGATCTTTCTCTGCAGAGAAACCAATGCACAGAATCCGAGTTTCCTGTGGCATAAGCAAAGTATAAGAGTCACTCCCAGTTCAAAGTGCAGACCACCAGGAACTGAAGCAAGTGCCCTCAGACACCACACGGGAACCTTTGACTCCAGTAAGGGCAACTTAGAGCTCCACTGCAGGGACCCAGAGTCATTGTGAAAACGCTCGTACAGACAGTATAATAAGAGGACATTGGCAAATGGGGAAATTTAGTCTCTAAATTACCCTCATCCATCTTCATCCATTTTCACAAGCTCTTCCTTTTCAATGGGCTCATTTATGTAGTCTAGAAACACCCTGAAAGCAATTACAGGAGCAAATCACTTTTTTACATCAAATAGGAGATTCATGTCGTCATCAGATCTACCTAGCAGGGGCCTAACAAACCAAGAGACACTTGAGGCTGAGAAGTTCCTGTTCAGCATAATTCTGAAGTTGTACAGATCCCTTGCCCAGCCAGGAAAGGGCCTCTGTCAATCAGAGAACTGAGGAAAATCTCAGGCTTGGAGAAACTTGTGACCCACTCAGTGGACAGGAAGTCTGTGACTCTCTAGAGGAAACGGTGGCAAACTCAGGCTCTTCATATTGACCACTCTGGGACACCTAATTAGTAGAAAACAGTCCAACAGAATTGCTTTAGAAAACAAGGGAGAGAATTGTTGCCCAATTTCAGTATGTCAATTTGATTCTGACCAAGTAAATAAAAGGAAGTTTAGATGAAAAATTTTCATAAAATGAAAAAAACAAACAAGCAAACAAACACACACTAACAGTAGGAGCATTTTTTTTAAGAGATAAGAAATCAAGAGAGCCACCAAGTCAGGTGTCTGCAGTAGTCTTTGCTCTTCGGAACCACACCCTGCCCTGCAACAGGCACAGCTGTTCCCTGGGAAGTAGAAGGAAGCTCACTGTTGCACCACAGGGTCTGGGCCTCAGGCTGCTCAATGATTCGGGTGAGTGAGAGAGCCACGGTTCAGCAGGAATTCCTTCCTACACACAAGTGCTCCAAAGGCACCGCCTGATGGGGAGGGCGTGCATGAGGCAGGAGTGCTTGTACACACTGCCTTCAGCTTCTGCACCAAGCCTCTTGCATAAGTGGCAAAAGAAAATCATTTTCTAGCACCTCTGTAAGAGTCATCAAGGATAAGGAAACCAGCGACAACATTCCCAAAAGTTAAGAACGTAAGTCTCCTTTTATCCCAACCCTCCCTCCCCACAGTGTGGGAGCTCACTGAAACAGGATCCAGGAGCAAGAGATAAACATGTTCAATATATATATATATATGTATAAACAAATAAACAATATCAGAGATACAGTAATACAGGCCTGCCTAAATTGTACCAGTTAAGAAAGGAACCCCCAACACAATTGATACGATTATAAACACCTTGTTATGACTTAATGGCCTGTACAACAGACCTATAAAAATGATTTAAAATAAAAAAGAAAAAAAAAAAAGAAAACAACAACAACAACAAAACAACAAAAAAGAAAAAGAAGCCCTCCCTCTCCTGGAACTGGTGACCCACCTTAGCTTGTCATCAGGACTGCTGGAAATGCTAAGTAGTCCTTTCACTTATTTTTGTCTGTCTGTTTTTGATTTTCTGTTTCTGTTTTTTTTTTTTTTTTCTTTAAAACATTTGGTTAGAAAGTTCTCCAATCCATGAAGCAATCCCGGAAAGATACTGCTTTATTATAAAATTAGGCAAATGCTGTCCTGTCTCCATTCTTCTTTTTTTCTGGTATGTGTAATTTTTTTTTCTTCTCTCCATGTCTTCCTCCTCCTCACAACATGGTGGGAGGAAGCCAATGACAGCTGTCATTTTCTTAAGCAGCTGATACCAGCCTATCACCCTGCATTGAGGAAAGCCTGTGGCAGCCCAGCTCTGCGCCCAGCTCATTGTGCCTTGGAGGCAGCTGTGGTGGTGGAAGCAGCCCCACTGGCAGAGGCGACTGTGAACAGAGAGTTCTGGATGGACTCAGTTGAGGTGGAGGAGGCATGAAGGCTGGCTGTAGGTGCAGAGTTCCCTGTGGAGGCTGCAGCGGCAGAAACCAAGCTTACTGGGTTGCTGGTGAGCAGAGAGAGGTTCTGAGGGTTCAGGAACAGAGGGGCAGTCACGATGTTTGGGGCTCCTCCTGCATTGGCAAATACCAGGTTCCCAGTTGCATCCAGAGACGTTATTGGAAGAGAGCCACTAGAAGCAAGAGCTATAGACAAAGAGCCCAGAACAGGAAGAACATTAAACTTCAACGTGGAGAAGCCAGATAACACTGCTGACAACACATCAGCTAACTTCTACTCAGTAGCAGAGTGTGCCTCTTTACTGACTTTCCCTCCACTATGATGCTCTACCAACATCAGTTCCTTCATTTATTTATAAGTCTGATGCATCTAAAGAGTTGAAAGTCAATTTAATGAGTGCGAGTAGGACAAATCAATAGGGAGGAGACATAAGAGCTGCAGACCAGTCAGTCATATTTCTATTTTTTAAGTGTCAAGTTTTTGATATTTACTTATAAGTATTTGTAAATCCAATGACTTAAAACTACTTCCATTCAAGAAGACTGCTTGTTAGTGACTGAAGTATTAAAAATATATTTAGCTTTTATCAATTGCCATTATTTGACAAATTGGAGAATAAATTTCATATAAGATGAAAGCTATCTTTGAGAAGCCTTTAGTCAAGAGAACACTAGCACATCACTAAATAAAGAAAAGGGCATGATTTTTAAAAAATTATTTCTTACTTCTAGAGGCAGAACACTTGAGTCTCAGTGGGGATGGAACTGGGCAGTTGTACTTGAAGAAGCTTGCCTTGAGATAGGTTAGCGTCAGGAGGGAAACCAACCTACCTCCAACTCTATTCCTGTAAGAAAGCTTAGATCTCTCACAATATACCAGTGTGTTTGTTGTTCTCACACACTAGTCTGTGTGTGCTTCTACAAAACTTTTTTACAGGAATATCTTCTTGATCCTCAAGAACAGCCTAAATCAGGCATCTACCTCTCCCCTCATCTTTATCTTTAGCAAAGCAGGTGGCTTCCACTAGCTCCCCACCTCCCCCAGGACCCTCAGGTGCATCAATCAAGACAAACATGTTACTGACCTTGAATCGTTGCCAGTGTACTGTTGCTCATCAGGGCTGGGCTGAGAGCACCACCCAGAGTCCCCGGATTGAGACTAAGTAAGGCACCTCTGTAAGTGCAAAAGAGGAGTCACTCTACTGGTAGACAGACATCAATCTGACACATACTCAAACTGACAAAACAGAAAGCCTCATCTTGGGAAATGTATAGGGTCCTTGTCATTTTCTGTATAATCTTATATGGTTCATCTTGGGAAATGTATAGGGTCCTTGTCATTTTCTGTATAATCTTAAATGGTTCAGTTAGTGCTTCCCAATTACTGCTTTCTAATGCTTTCTTGTACAAACAAGATTATGTTCTGCATAAAATAGGAAACTTAAGTCATTCTGACTTATCTTTGAATTACTTCATTTTTTTTTCCTAAGAGAAAAAAACTTGAAAGGATAATCCTTATATTTGACAGTAAAGATCTAAAATCACCACACAACGTTCACTGCTGCTCTATTCACAATAGCTAGGAAAAACAAAATTAGCATCGACTGATGGGTGGATGAGACAAACACACAATGGGATTTTAGTCAGCTGTGAAGTATGAGGTCTGCAGATACAAGGATAGAAGTGGAAAACATGACACTGAGTGACTAGCCTGGGCCCACAGTTACAAAGCTCCTACAAAGTCTCCTTCACACACGACTCCTAGCTTTGAGTCTTTCTATGCTAACTTGGAGTATCTGTACTTTCTTCCTTCCTTTCTTTCTTTTTTATTTTTGAGACAGGGTTTCTCTGTATAGGCCTGGCTGTCCTCAAACTCAGAAATCCGCCTGCCTCTGCTTCCCAAGTGCTAGGATTAAAGGCGTGCGCCACCGCCGCCCAGTGACTATCTGTACTTTCATCAGAAAACATGGAAGGGTCCTTGAGAGGAGAATAAGATGTCTTAATGGGGTAGGGACATAGTAGAATGTATTGGGATGACAAGAGGAGGGAATACCAGGGATATTTAAAGGTTTAAGCAGAGATAGCAGTGAGGGATGGAAGCTAATAATGCATGAAAAAGCCTTATGGAAACATTCTATGTATAAGCTAATTAAAAACCATAATAAAAAATAAGAAATGGGAGTTTGAACAGAGGTGCTCTAGATGGGCAGACAATATTGATCTTAGAAGATATAGACTGTTAGATAAAAACCTTAGTGCTGCACACGGGATACATCTCTCCAATTTGCTGCAGGGTATTTGATCACACTCTGAACCCCCAAATTATGTTAATAACTGAAAAAAAACCTTTCTCTAGTTGTGGTGTGCCTCAGCCCTTAGAACACACCTTTAATCCC
Organism: Mastomys coucha; assembly: GCF_008632895.1. Taxonomy (NCBI): domain Eukaryota; kingdom Metazoa; phylum Chordata; class Mammalia; order Rodentia; family Muridae; genus Mastomys; species Mastomys coucha. The sequence continues at coordinate 63,276,155 of NW_022196891.1, forward strand.
AAACAACGAGGGTAAAGTAAGTTTGTAGAAGGAAGCACCTATGTTCAAAAGTGATGTCTAAATGAGTGGCAGAAAAAACGACGAATCAGAGAAAGATCTGACAGAACAGACTATGGCCAACTCTGACGAGAAGAGAGGAAAGGGAAGCTACTTTAGAGAGCAGTACAGAATGGGGGTAGAAGAAAAAGAGAGGTAGGAGGCAATTTTACTGGAACACTTGTACAGAGACAGGTTGCAGAGGAGGAGAACAAGCTAGATACAAGTAAAGGCAAAACCAGCCGGAGAACAAGGAACTACAAGATTAGAACAGATTCCTAAGGTTAATTTGGGGCCAAGCAGAGCAAAAGCCAGAGGCTGGAGAAGCCACATTGAATCAGTCAGCGTGGAGAGAAGTTTGAGCCAGAACAGCTGAGTTAAACCAGTCAACAGAGCTCAGAAAGAACTAGAAAGAGTGAGCTCATTCAGCAGTTAAGTCTCAGAGGCTGAACACATTCTAGGCCTAGATTAGATTGTGTGGAGGCTGGAAGCTTCAAGGAATAGGCCTAGGTTAGCAGACAGAAGCAGATTGGAGATGACAATCACATCAGGAGAATAAACGTTACATTTAAAACAAGTTATTGGCTTGGAAAGCTCTAGAGGCTAACCCCCTAGAAATAAAAACAAAATAAGACAGAAAAACAAACAAACAATCCAACCCCATTACAGGCTATTGCCACTGCTCTTGGGTGTCATTATAACTAGATGGTAATATCCTATTATTGATGACACATGTACTTCAGCTACAGGACATAGAAAAATCAATCTGGAACTGACCAGGAAGCCTCCTCCCTGTGGGCTAACTTTCACAGTGCCAGAAGGTGCTATACAGGCACCCGGGAGAGAAAAAGTATCAATAGTCTTACACAATTCTAGACTCTGTATGTTACAATACTGACCAAATAGGCAAGATGTGTCATTGGTGGAATAATGGTATGACTGTTCTAGTGGTAAATAACTGGTTTCTGATTTGATTTGATCTGAGGCCTATCCTTAGCAGGAGGTTCATGCCTGGTACTGGAAATGTAGTCAAAAGCTCATGAATGGGGAGCTCATGGGCCAAGAGGTGAGGTAGGGGCTACCTCACTACTGTTTTGTTAAACAGTTATGGTGAACTGCCTTCTCAGTATTTATGTTAATACCCACAGATGTATGCAGCCCTAAATAGGACATCATGATCAACCCTATTTCCCTAACATCAAGACTTAGGAACATTAGGAAAATGTTCCTCAGTAGAAGAGATGTAAGAGTCGGAGGCTGGGAGGAGTTTTGTGAATTGCAGTCTTCTAGACTCGTGGGATTTGTACTCTGTGACTGCAGAGCAGGTTCTCTGAACAAGATCGGGGCAAGGGCTCTGAGCCTCAACCCTCCCTGATGAGCTATTGGCTGGTGAGGGCTTATGGTAGGTTACTCATGTCCCAGTGGACAGCTCTACACTCACATGCACACAGGCTACTTGAAGAAAAAAAAATAAACCACATGAAGTCGTATGTGTGGGTGAGTTCAGGGCACTTTGGAAGGAGTGAGGGATGAATATGATCAAAACACATTGTATACATGCATGAAATTATCAGAGAAAAACTGAAAAATACATAAAATCAGGTATCACCTTATTCCAAGTTTTACCCATTTTTGAGAATTAGAAAGTAGATAAGCTATACTTGAATGAAGAAAGCTTAATACTGAAGAATTCTAAGCTTTCTCCCTGGCTCTCTCACTGAGTTACTCAGTGATTTAGTTCTGTGTCATTGTGTGGAAATGCTAGTGTGGCTACTTAGAAACTTAAGTACAAACCCATCTCAGATAGACTTTTCCCTATGATAGTAATGAAAAATCTTCCCTGGGAGATGCAGGGATGCGTCCTAGTTCTGTTTTGTTTGCAAATGGAATGGGAAGGCTCCTTACCCAGCAGCAAACTGTGAGGGTGCCATGAGGCCTGGGCTGAGTCCAGCAGCAGCAGCCATAGCAGCAAGACTGGCATTTGCTGGCAACTGCGCAGCTCCTTGGAGAGCAGCGGCAGCTGCTGTCTGTAAGCCGGACGCTGTCACCATCACCTGGCTGGCTCCGAGAGGGGAGGTTAGAGGCGTGGAGGTGGTCTGTGTTGTGCTGGTCTCACTGGCACTAGAGGCCTCAGAGGTGGAGGCTGAGGCAGGAGAGGGACTCAAGGAAGGGGATGTGACTGCTGAGGGAGCAGGTGGTGCTGTGGAAATCACGGTGGCCGTGTTGTTGGACGTGGAGTCTGTAGTGCCTGAAAAGAGAACCGAGTTAGAAAATGGCCTCCCGTAAATGGGTTTGGAAAACCAATCACTTCCATCAGTATCTAGAATCAAGGGAATGGTTAGCCTACTACCCATTAATCCTTAATTTGTTCTTTTTTGGTAAACTAGCTTAGCATTTTAACAGAAATTGATGATAAAAAATTTATAGCCAAAGCTATACTGTGAGACAAGAGTAACTACACAACTCTGAAAGAAATAACAGTGTGTTGTCCCTGTCCCTGCTACCAGTCTCAATTTTCTATTTAAAAAAAAAAGAGCAAATGAGGGGCTAGAGAGATGGCTCAGTGGTTCCGAGCACTGGATGCTCTTGCAGAGGGAAGCTCACAACCATTGTTACTCTAGTTCTAGAGGATCTGATGCCTTTTTCTGGCCTCAATCAGACACACAAGTGGTACACAGATATACATGTAAGAAAAACACTCATATACATTAAAAAACAAAAACAAGAAAACCTTCAAACAAATAAATCTTTAAAAAAGCTATTCAAGTCAGGCATGGTGGTACACACCTTTAATCCTGTCCTTGAGAGGCAGAAATAGATCTCTATGAGTTTGAGGCCAGCCTGGTGTATATAGAGAGTTGGAAGCCAGTCAGATCTACAAAGTGAGACCCTGCCTAAAACAAAAAAAATGAACAAAAACAACAAAACCAAAATCACTTTAGTATTTCTTATCATTCCTTAGTAGATTTTCGGTACACCCATTATAACAGCACACCTAAATCTGAAATAGCCATGTTTCAAATATTCAAAAGCCACATGTGTGCAGTGGATGCCATAGTGCATACTATAGATTTAAAATGTGTGGTGAGCTAGAGTCTAGAGGCGAGAGTATCTTGAAAGAATGTGCCCATCACGACCCATAAGCTATCTACTAAAGTAAACCATATAGAGCAGGCCCTCTAATTCCAGTTGTCAGTAAATGCTTGTCCCGTTTTTCTTTTCCTCTTCCTCCTCTACTTTTTTTAGTCAAATTGATACAAGTTAATAGTCATTTGGAAGAGGGAACCTCAATTAAGAAAATGTCCCTACTTGATGGAGCTGTGGGTTAATAAGTCTGTGGAACATTTTCTTAATTAACGCTTGATGTAGGAAGGCCCCACTCACTCACTGAGGGTGTGGCCACCCCTGGGCAGGTGGTTCTGGATGGTATAAAAGCAGGCTGAGAAAGCCATGAGAAACAAGCTAGTAAGCAGTGCTCCTCATGGTCTCTGCAGCAGTCTCCATCTCGAGTTCCTGCCTTAACCTCCCTCAGTGATGGACTGAAAGCTGAAATAAATTGTTTCCTCCCTAAGTTGTTTTGGTTATGGTGTTATATAACAGCAATAGAAACCCTAATTAAGACAATGCTACATTACAAAACAAAACCAAAAATAAAAACAATAAAAAACCCCACCAAAACAAAACAGAGGTAGCCAGAACCTAGTGAAGTTCAGCATGTCCTAGGATATAATTAACCACACATAAAGAGAAAACAAAACTCATGTGGTATTCTCACTAGTGAGAACTCAAAAAGGACAAACATATTCAACCCAACCCTTTAAAATTTCCATACAGCAACGCTATGAGGCACGTAAGAGTTTGAATGTATTATATAAACAGCTCAAGCAAAAGAAATATCTCAAACTTGAGAGTGAAACAGAAAACTCCTGTGTAAGAAACACTTTGTGGTACAGAAGGAAGATGCTTCCGCTTTAAGAGCCTCAGCACATTTAAGTCCCTCTGCTGCACTAACACAGAAGCCTGCCATGAAGGTTGCAGTGCCCCACGACCGGATGGCTTTCTAAACAGAGGACTCCCTTTCTCAGCCGGGCTTCCCTGTCTCTGCCTGTGAGGTCAGTGTGCCTGAACACAGGTGGCTGGCACTGTCTGAAAAATGACCTTGAATAGAGTTCTCTGTAAAGCTGAATAACTCAGCACATAAGTCCTGCTCTGGCTTCCTGTCAGCATGAAAATTAGGTGTTGTATTATAACCAATCAGCCCTTTCCACCTGTACCCCTAAAAAGCCCTTTTATACTCTACCCCTGATACAATAAAGTAGTTTATTGTTATAAAGTCTAGCTGCAGTGGTTTTCCGAAGCTCTTCCACCACACTCACAGCTATCCAAACTCTGCTTGTAGCCTCTGCCACCTTTATCCTCCAGGGCTGATGACCAACAGCCTCCAAAGAGAGAGGGGCACAACTCCCAGTTTCTTTTCTGCTGCCCAGTTTTCCTCCTAAGCCACTGGGAGGGAGGAGCTAAGGCTATCAGAAACAAGCATCACCCGCTTCCTAACCCTTTACAATGGTATCTAAGTGGCTTGTGGTCTCTGAATGAGGTAAACTTGCTTACCTTCTTTTTGTTGCTAATTAAGAAATATTATAAAAAACAATTCATCTCCCCTTTGTCCTTCTCAAAAACAAAACTAAGATGCTTTCTCTATACTACAGCTGCCTCTAGCTAAATAAACTTACACCAGTGTGGCTATTCTAAACCTCCCCCTTGAGTGTCTCCTCAGTTGTAAAGGCACCAGCCCCAAGGCCTGCAACCCTGTCCCTGCTGCTGTGGGGACTCTGACTGGAGACTCCTAAGCACTTCCCAGCTGCATCCTTTCCTAAGATCTAGCCCTTGGTCTATAGGAAGATAAATGTGCTTTCTTATTTCTCTTCTACAGGCAATCTTTCAATCTCTTGACAAAATTTTCATTTCATGAAACCTAACTTTACCTGTAATATTAAATTCTGAAACTGAAACTGTCCATTTTTACAAAACCTCAAATCTTGTAGTAAAAAAGCTTAAATTGATTATTATACTTTCCTCCTCACTGCATAAATTAAATAAACCAGCAACTTATTAACTCTTGTATGCTTACTAAGAAAATCCCAGCCAAATCAGTGGGTTTAATATAGGCTAGAAAGGGATGAGTTAAAAAAACTACTTAGTTGTTTTTGTTTTCTGTTTATGCAACCACTATGATATAAAACACCAGCATGATCTTTAAGTATATCCTCCTAGCCATGGAGTTATGTTCCAATCCATATACCTCCTTTACAATCTGAATCCTTGGCAATGTATTCACCTGAGCACTGTATGGGAGCGCAAGCTTTCAGAGCCTCAGCATCCTTTAAAGGATGCTACCAACCCACCCCACAGTAGACTGAAATGTTAGATTCAAGACCATGTAGGGTACCTAGCACTTCCTCTTGTTTCCCACCCTTTCTAATCTACTGAAGTATGATTTAATTGTAAAGTTAATAACTTTTTTAAATCAACTTTCAAAGCTCTTTCCGTATCACACTATCAGACTAGAGCACTTGCACCACCAAGGGAAGATCCCTCAGGTCTGCAGTCACTTACCAAGCCTACCCTGTCTCCAATGATTGCTTTTTTCCCTGGCCATTTCACATATAAGGGACTGTAAAACATGTAACTTTATGCATCTTGGCTGTGCCTGCCACACTGCCACACGAGCCAGCACTTTGCTCTCCCAGGTCACTCAATGGTGCACATATGCTACGTGAGCTTTGGCTTGTTTACAGACTGGGACTGTTATAAATATATGCACACATGTAAGAGTTAAGGGGTAACTGTTTTCATTTTTCTCAAGGAAATTGCTTCACTGGACGATATATTAATGTTTTTAACTTACAAAGACCATGCTGAAGTGTTCTCCACAACAACCGCATCCCTTACACCCCATTACCATACAGCAGGAACAGCAGTTCTATGGCCCTCACTCCTCATCCATCTTAGGCTGCACACATCCTATGAAGTACGTTTTGAATTTTCCTAACAAGCAATACTGCTGAGCATCTTTCTCTATGTAGTTTTTCACTTGTGTACCTTCTTTAGTAGAGTATCTATTTAAATGTTCTGGGCTGTATTTTTACTATTGAGCTTTGAGAGTTTCTAGTATGTTCCACATGTAACTTTTTTTTTTTTGAGACAGGGTTTCTCTGTGTTGCCCTGGCTGTCCTGGAATTCACTCTGTAGACCAGGCTGGCCTCGACCTCCCAAGTGGTAACTTCTTTTTAAAAGACACATACTCTAGTCCTTGTCTTTTGTTTCCATTTTCCCAAGATGTCTTCTATAGCACAAGACTTCATTTTTGATAAAATCCAATTTATCATCTTTCAAATAAATAAATAAATAAAAAGTGTGTGTGCTCATATGCTTTCCAGAGGGCCTGAGGACATGGGACTCCCTAGAGGTAAAGTCACAGGTGGCTGGGAGCACCCACCACAGCTGCTGGAACCAACTCAGACTCTCTGCAAGAGCAACGAGTGCTTTCACTGCTGTCTCTCCAGCCCTGGTCTCTTTTCTCTTCTCTTCTTTTCTTTCTTCTCTCTCCCCCTCCCTCCCCTCTACTTTTCCCTGTCTTTCTCTCTCTGTCTTTCCCCTCCTTCCCTCCCCCCCCTCCCTAAAGCTTATACATTGGGTGTTGAACCCTTTGCAGTACAAAGACATGGAGACTGTCTCCTATTTTCTAGAAGTTCTATGAATAAATTCAGGTATCTGACCCATTTTAGTTAGTTTTTTGCTTGACACAAGAACCTAAAATGGTCTTTGTGAATTTTGAGAGCCAACTGTTCCAGCATTTGTTAGGGACTCTTTTTTCCTACTAAATTGTCTCTGCTGTTTGTCAAAAATTAATAGGGAACAAATCAACCCCCCCCACCCGACAGCTTTGTTTCATGTAATCTATTTTATGAAGAGTTTAATCTTGCCTATATTACTTGTACCTTTATAATCTGCTTTGAAACTTGGCTATATATATATATATATATATATACATACATGTATATATATATCCTCTAAGTTCATTCTTTTCAAGTCCTTTTCAGATTTTTAAATACATCCCTTTCATATTTATTTTAGAATGAGCTATCAGTTTATGTGTTGGAATTATGACTGTTGAATCAGAAATAAACTAAACTAGAGACAGACACGTGTCATTTTAAGAATGCTGGAATATAAGATGCCTTTTAGAATTTAATTTCAGGTTGGCGGGAAGACAGTATTTGCCATACAAACATGAACCCCCAAGTCTCATCCCCAGAAAGCACAAAAAAGGCAGGTATGGTGGTGTGGGCTTCTCATTCTGGTGCTGGACTTGCTGGCGAGCTGGTGTATACACATTAGTGAGTACCAGGTCCCAATGAGAGACCTTGCCTCAAAAAACAAGGAATTAGCTGTCCCTGAGGAACATCTGAGAGCTGGTTTCCGGCCTCCGCATGCATGTACACCAGCATACACACGGCCCCCAATCAGCTAGGAGAAGGGGCTGGTCTGGCCTTAAGCTTGCTGCTAATTGCTGCAGGTTTTGAGTAGTTGCTCTTGATCTGTGGAAGCAACACCTTCTGCTTCAGGTCACAGCTTTTTATCACAAATGGATTTGGTTTGTCAAATATATTTTATCCAACTACTCAGGTCTTGTCTCAATTTCTATTTTTATTGCATAATATGCTAATTGGTGTTCAGATATTAAATCTACTGTATATTCTTGGGGTAAATCCTCCAGTCAAAATGAATAATTTTTTATATATGTTGTCAGTTTTGACTTATACATGCTAGGCAAGTGGTCAACAACTCTCAGCCTGACTTGCTCTGACTTAGCTGAGAGTTCCAAATATATATTTTTCATGAGGGCTATGAGCCTGCTATTTTTTTCCAATGTATTTATCTAGCTTTTGTATCAGAACACTGCTTGTCTTGTTCAAAAAAATTTTATATTTTTAGAAATTTTGTATTTTTAGAAAATATCTCATTAAATAAAACAAAAAACCAACAACAAATCCCACAGAACACTTTTTTTTTCTCCCCAGAACACTATTAAAACCTCTAGGGCCTGGGCTTTTATTTGTGAAGCTTTTAATTAATAATTGCTCAACTGCTTTTAGTCTATTTAGATTTTCTATTTTTTAATCAGTTTTGACAATCTGTTAGTTTCTAAGCTATTGTCCATTTTACTCTACACTATTTTTGTTTAGAGTGAAGTTGTTTCTAGTACTCCAGCAGTTCTAAGTATAAACCCCAAAGAACTGAAAATATATGCTCACACACAAACTTGAATATGAAATTCACAGTAGCAGCAAACCTATGCTACTACACCAATGCTATGCAAACCAGTGCTGTGCAGCCACAGAATGGAATCCCATTCAGCTATGAAAGAAAAGTACTCATATATGAAAGAAGCCTGACATACTGAAAGGGCCATTTGTATGAATCCATTTCTAAAATGTTAAAAGTAAGCAACCCAAGCGAGTACAAGAGGAATGCCTGCATGAGCGGAGCACCAGTAATTAATTAGAGAGTTGTAGTTCCACATACTGTAACTGTACCAAAACTTACTGAACTGAGCACTGTAAAATTGTACACAGAAAAAGGTGAGCTCTCAGCTAAACAGATGCCTTTAATTCCAGCTATTGGGGATGCCAAGGGTAGGCCCACTTCAAAACTAAAAAGAGAAACAAAACTAATTATATTTCAATATCGATCCGTCTGTCCGACTATCCGTCCATCCATCCATCATCTACCTACCTGCCTGCCTGCCTACCTACCTACCAAGGTAGGTCCTGTGTAACCTTGAGTGTACTGGAACTCACTATGCAGAACAGGCTGGCCTAGAATTTAGAGATCCACCAGTCTCTGCTCTTGAGTGCAGGGATTAAAGGTATAGACATAATACTGCTCCACTCTGGTCCTGTTTAGTTACTGGTTTTGGTAATATGTGCCTCTTTTTTCTTGGTTGCAGATAAATTTGTCAATTTTCTCTTGTCCTGTTTCTCTACTACCTTCTTCATTTTATTACTCCCCCTGCCCCCACCTCCCGGCTATAATCCTTATTTTAAAAAATATGATTATGATCCTTCCTTCCTTCCTATGTGCCTAGGCTAGCCTTGCAGCCAGTCTCCTCTCACTATTGCAATCTCCCACTTCCTACACTCTCAGAACTTTAAATGTGAGCTGTGGGCTGCTGGACCGATCTCTATCACTGCACAGAAGCTGTCATGATGGCCTCTGCCCTCCCTGCTGGGGTCACACTGTGTGCCATAACTACTGTCTTCTGAGATGCTTTATTTTCATTGTTTCTTTAATTTTAAAAATTTTCTTAATTTCTTGGTTTCTTCTTTAGCATAAACTTCTGATTTAATTTCCAAATATTTGAGGATCCCCAAATATCTGTTGTTGATTTCTAAAAGACATATTTTTGTATGACTTTGATCTTTTAAATTCACTGGAAGGATTCAAGTTTTTTTCTGTTGTTGATTTCTGTAAACACTCATGAGGCAGAGGTAGGCAGATTTCTGTTAAGTTTAAGACTAGTACGATCTTCATAGTGAATCCAAGTCATCAGGGTTATATAGTAAGACCCTATCTTTAAAAACAAAACAAAACAAAACAAGACAAACAATAGACTAGAGAGATGGCTTAGTGGTTGAAAGCACTGGCTACTCTTCTAGAGGACTTGGGTTCAATTTCCAGCACCCACACAGCAGCTCACAACTGTCTCTGACTTCAGTTCCAAGGGATCCAAGTCCCTCACAGAGACATATATGAAGGCAAAACAGCAAAGCACATAAAATAAAAATGAGTTAAAATAATGCAAATACACTATATGATTTTAACCTTTAATTTACTGAACCAGTAAGGATGGATGTCCCAGGTATAGTTGAAGAGATTGTTTTCCAAGTCAGGTCAAGTTGGTTGATAGTGTTCAACGCTTGTGTATCTTTGACAATATTATTGACATAGTTCAAAAGTAGAGTATTGTGTCTTAATATTGCTGAACTATTTCTCTTTTTTGTCCATTTTTCCTACCTGTATCTATCTTGAGTTCCATTGTTAGATAACTAACTCAAATTGCTATTGTCTTTCTGAGAAATACATTTTCATCATTATGAAACATTTTAGCAAAGTGAAGAACCAGAACACTCTGGTTGAGCGTGGCTCCAAGGCATTTAAGAGCACTGTGTTTTCCTGAAGGAGTGCATTTCTAGCCCCTCTAGAAATGTTTGCCAGGACCTTTCAGGTGCCAAGCATGAGAAAACAAAGAAAAACATGCCAATTATAAGTGCTTTATTATAAGATAGTAGACTGAGAAAACATATTTCCTTGTTTCTGAAACCCCATTCCAAATGGCAGAAAAGACACACAAAAATAATACACTTCCAGGGGCAGACATTGGGTATGCGATTTAAATGGATTTGCAGAGATGGGAAAGAAGACAAAATAGAGTAATAGAAAAACCAATGATAGCATAGCCAGCAAAGGAGAATTAATTCCTTTGTTGGAGCCCCAAGAAAAGTCCAAACTCAGAGTTGCCATATGCCAAGGCAGGAGTAGGAGAGCAGAGAAAGGAGTGGTTATAGGACTGTTTATATACTACCTGGCAGTGGGTCTGCCAGTCCCTCTACAAGACCTTTGAGCTGAGCTCAAAGAAAAGAAAGAAATCTGAGTAACAGACTAAGATTCCAGTTTCAGTATCAAACACAATCTTTTGAGTGTACTGTACAGCAATTTCCTCTGAGATAAGCTTGCATTTTGTAGCGAAGCTCATTAAGACACAGGATATTCTAAAAGGAGTTTAAATATTCCATCTGATGGAGATGTTCTTTAAACTCAGGAAGTAAACAAGTCAAAGAATTCCAGAAGTCCCTGAAACTGAGCAGAAACATTAGGACCTTCCCTCAGCAGTCATATATAACCTGTAAGTAACAATATGCCGAGAGGTACTCAGTGAAGCTAAGCTGTCTGTAAAGAGCACTCACTGTCAAGATGGGCTGCCCAAAGAGGCACAGATCAACTGAGCTGTGTGGTAAGGATACTCTGCCACTTGTCAACTTCTCTACAGGCTGTCTATTGCAGTGCAGGTTTCCATCTTTTATGAGCTGTCACCCATGCTGGGGTGGGCTTCTGGTGATGCAGCTGTCTTTGAGTCATTTCTGTTCCTATAGTTACCTATTACCACCCATACTCCTAAAAGAAACTCCAGTGAAACTCAATGCTCACCAAGTTGGACTTTGGTGGTATCCTTATATTGGTCTGTCCCTGGCTCACTATCTGGGGTAAGTAGATGCTTGCTCATGTCGCCCCAGGAATAGTGACACAAAAAAGAGCAAAGTCCCATCTTTACTAACTGAGCAGTGGGGCCTAGGTCTGTGCCAACAAGTCTGGCTTTTGCTACTTACCACTAGAGATTTTTCTGTAAAACATGGGTATCCTTAGGTCTGATTCAATGATTTATAATTTACTGAGAAAATAAAGTTCAGCTTTAAATTTTTGGATGACTGGTAGTCAGAAGACAGGAACTTTATATTATTGGTGTTCAACCTAATGTGGATTGATTACAGCCTAATAAGCAGAAGTGTTGAATGCTATACACTAAAAAGTGTATGTATGTGTTCATGTACATATGTGGGTACAAACATACATGCTTGGAGACCAGAGGTTGATGCTGGGTATCTTCCTCAATCATTACCTTGTTTCTAAGACAAAGTCTCACTGGGCCTGGAGCTCACCAATCTGTCTAGCTTAGCTTAAACTCAAGGGATCCTCTTTTCCCTGATTTTCCATTGCTGGCCCAGATTACAGGAGTGTGCTACTGCCTCTACACCTGAGTTCTGAATTCTGGGAAATAAACTCCGGTTCTCACATTTGTGTGGTATGCATTTTATTGAATGAACCATCTCACCTGACCCCAAAAAAGTTTATACCCTGGAATTTAAGGCTCCTATAGCAGGCACAAGTAGCCTGGGAAGAGGTGCTGCTGGAGGTTATAATTTACAAAATTCTTTCAAGTTACTATAAACTGTGTGCATACCACTTTATGGGAGGAAGTACTGTATGAGGCATAAGAGTCGAGAGGTCACAAAGTGCTGTTAAGATCAGCCTCCCAAGTGCTGGGATTAAGGGTGTGTGCCATGTCTGGCTCTTATTTATTAATTTTATAATGAGTGTATCAGGCAATAACCTGAGTATCAGAAAGAATATAGTATTTAGCTCTTTACACCTACAAAAGCTATTGGGAAAGACAGCTTTATAAACATAGATTTATAATATGTATAAATGACAACCTTAACTTCCTGAAGAAGTTAAAAAACATTTCCAAGAGGAATTGATATATAAGGTGGAGTAGCTTATCAATATCACACCAAGAGCTGCCTATCAGACTAATAACTAAGCACTACAATGGTAATATTTACAATGACATGGGTGGAGCTTGCCCATGTATTGGTCCTATATGTTGGGTGGGGTGGCAATGGTGTAGCATAAAAATACTCAATATAACTGACAAATCTGTATGTTTCTCTGAATGTAAAAAGCCATCACTATTGAAGTTTTGTGAAGAAAAAAAGTCATGTGAATAGAGGTTTTTTTGAAAAAACTTTTATTTAATGAATGAGTGCTCTGCTGCATATACATCTGCAGGGCAGAAGAGGGCGTCAGATCCCCTTATAGATGGCTGTGAGCCACCATGTGGTTGCTGGGAATTGAACTTAGGACCTCTAGAAGAGCACCCAGAGCTCTTAAGCATCGAGCCATCTCACCAGACTCAAGGATGTGTTTTAAAAGTTTGGAAACAGTGTAGGAGATAGAGTAATAGAAGATTTAAACATTTTACACTTTTTTTTTTAAAGCTGGGTTTGGGTGTTGTGGTACACACCTCTAATCCTAGCACGCAGGAGGTAGAAGCAGATGGGATCTGAGTTCAAAGCCAGGCTGATCTGCATAGTGAGTGGTCCACTCAGGAGGTTAGCCAGGAATCAGTCTTATACTACCTTGCCCAGCTCAAGGTCAGGTGTACACACGCACACAGACACACACACACACACACACACACACACAAACACACACACACACAGAGCGAGCGAGCGAATTAGTGATTGAGTTGGAGCATATATGTTTGCATGTATGTAGTAAGGTACATGTGGAGGCCTGAAATTGATATGAGTATCCTCCTTGTTTGTCCCCTGTTTATCAAGGCAGGGTCTCTTACTGACTCTGGAACATACTAATCTGGCTAGCCTGGCTACCAGTTTGTTCCGGGGAACCCCCTTCCCTGCTTCCCTAGCACTGTGCTTATGGATGGGCTACTAAGCCAATTTGGGTATAAATGTGTACTTTGTATGTCAACTCTAGTCTTTATGTTCACAGAGCAATCTCCCTAGAGCCATAGTCATACAGTAAACAAATAAACAAACCAAAACAAGCACCCCACAGCCAACTCATATCTTAGGCAGTAGTACCCTCATGACCTAGCAGGTCTTCACAGAAACCTGACTGGCATTGTGCTTACTAGCCTGTAAGCTGATTGTTGCTCACCTGTGAGAGAGAGATTAGTCACGGCAGCACTGGTTAAGGGGAGGACAGGGTTGACTGTGAGGGTAGTTGCTGTACTGCTTGTCACAAGGCTTGGAGTGGTTGCCACCTAGAGGTGAGACAAGAAAAAATGCATGTGGCATAATCAGAACTTGAATAATTCATAAGCTAGAATAATGTTTAATCAGACAGACTCTAAATCAGCTAGAACAACACCTAAACATCAATATCACGTAAAAAAGAGAACAATCTGATAGCATTAGGGCTTATATTGTTTTTACTTTTGATTTTGTGGGAGAACCCACCCATCCATCTGTCCATTCATCTATCCATCTATCTATCTACTGATTTTTAGAAACAGGGTTGCATCCATCCATCCATCCATCCATCCATCCATCCATCCATCCATCCATCCATCCATCCATCCATCCTTC
>NW_022196891.1:63290303-63303882 GCF_008632895.1 Mastomys coucha
CTACCTATCAGTTTTTAGAAACGGTTGCTCTCTGTAGCCCTGGCTACCCTTGAGTTCAGTACCTTTGCCTGCCTCTGCCTCTCAAGCGCTGGTGCTATTATAGTTGTATGCCACTACCAACTGGCTGACTTACATTCTTATGGCTAGGTGTAGTGGTGCAAGCCTTTAATCCCAACCCTTGGGAGGTAGAGTCAGATAGATCACTGAAACCAAGGCCAGCCTGGTCTACTGAGCAAGTTCCAGGAAAGCTAGGGCTACACAGAGAAACCCTGTTTTGAAAAACAAAAACAAAAACAAAACAAAACAAAAGACAACCTTACTATGTAGCTATGGCTGGTCTAGAACTCGGCTTTAACTAGGCTGGCCTCCAATACAAACATCCACCTCCTTCTTCCTCCTGAGACCTGAGATTAAAGTGTGTGCTGTTACTGGGGCCAGGGAACTGTGGCTAGACAGATCACAGGCCCAAGGGGAGAACCTAATATTACTCTGCTAAATGGGCATAATGTTAAACCAGCTCTAAATATTTAACATTATAGATTAGAGCATCTATCAACTTTCACCAGAGAAGCTCCTTTTTGAAAAGATTAACAAAGGCTCACAACTGGCTGTGGTGCAGAGAACAGGGGACTAAGGAATGCTCAGCCTAAAAGGGAATCCACATCACCACCACTCTTCCTAAGGCTGAGGAACCATTGCAGCAGAGGGGAGAAGTAGTTTTAAGGGCTAGGGAAGGTAGATGAACTGTTTTCCTGACCTACAAGGGCACTGCATATATGAACTCACAGTGATTATGACAGCATGCACAAGACCCATACAAGCTCCAGCCAGTCAGAATCCCAGCATGAAGTGGGAGGTGGCATGAACTCTAAGTCCTAGCTGTGGAACTATTGGCAACTGATACCCATTGGGAGCAGGAGAGTCAGTTTTAAGTTGTGGCTATTGGTAAGTCAATCACACCTTATGTGTGTGCAGCAAAACATGGGCTTGATGGGTAAAAAATAAAATAAAAAGGAACAAGTTGTGTGTATGTTTGTATTTGGATCTGCAGGAGTTGGGAAAGGGGGAAATACAATTAAAATATATTGAAGTTCTCAAAGAACTAATAAAACATTGAGGGTGTATGTGCCCCACCATTTCCAAGCTTTAGTGAAGCAGATTTTAAAAACAATCTTGCATTTCTTTTTGAAATATTGTAATAAAAAATATTTTACAGTTTTGTAAGACCCTATTTTACAGTTTTGTAAGACCCTGCTCTCTTTCTATGACAGCTAAGCCTGAAAAATAAAACAATCACCTACACAAAACTGTTATCTAGGGCTGGCGATATGGCTTAGCGGGTAAGAGCACTGACTGCTCACATGGTGGCTCACAACCACCCGTAATGAGATCTGACGCCCTCTTCTGGTGCGTCTGAAGTCAGCTACAGTGTATTAAGTCGGAGCGAGCGTGGCAGAGAGAGCAAGCCAGGTTGGAGCGAGTGTAGCCGTCCTGAGTTCAACTCACGGCCATCTGTACAGCTATAGTGTACTCATACACATAAAATGAATAAATAAATAAATAAATAAATCTTAAAAACTTATCTAATGACTATGATTTGTTACTATATCAATTTTATGATTAAACATTCCCATTTAATAACCCATAACCTTTTAGTTTAAAAAACCCTTTGTGAAGGGGCTAGAGAGATGGCTCAGTGGTTAAGAGCACTGAATATTCTTAACCAAAGGACCTGGGTTCAATTCCCAGCACCCACATGGCAGCTTACAATTGTCTTTAATTTTAGTATCAGGAGCTCTGATACCCTCACAAAGACAAACACGCAGGCAGAATACCAATGTACATGAAATAAAATTAATTATTAAAAATAAACAACTTTGTAGAGCCAGGTGTGGTGCCATATGCCTCTAATCCCAGCACCTGGAAAGCAGAGGCCGTGAGATTTCTGTGAGTTCCAGAGTTGTTGGGTGTACACAGTGAGTTTCACATCAGCCAAGGATACATAGAGAAAACTTTTCTCAAAGGACTAAGTGGGAAGGGAAAGAGATTGTAGCAAGGAATAGCATTAAAATAAAATAGAAGCAGAGTAGCAAGAACCAAAGGAACATAAATGTAAAGCTAACAATCGGCCTTCTTTTGAAGCCTGTCTGGCAGCATGACAGTGATCTACAATTATCCTAAAGGGAAGAAAAGTCAAGTCAGGGAGTCATAGGACCACAGCATGTCTCTTCCATCTAGGAATAATGTTATAATGCAAATGGCAGAAGTGACTAAATAAGGTCCTATATGAAGGCTGAGCTATTGTCCAAGAGTGAAGATTTGAGATTGACTATGGGAATTCACTGTTACTTAATGATGTAAGTTTACTAAAACGGGCTTCAGGACTGAATGGTAATAAAGGAACAACAGTTTTTCAGGAACAAATCTACCATTATTGCTACAATGGAACCTTCTTGGCTACAGATAAAAATGCAAAAAACCAGAAAAGACTTCAAATTGTTTACTTCTAGAAATAAAGGAAACCAGTACATTTTTCAGTTCACAATGAGAGATTTTATAATTTTGGAAATATTTAAAGTAGACATTTTTATATATTTATTTAACATGTATCACACACACACACACACAGACACAGACACACAGACACACTTCCTAAACTGTTGTAGTTTGAATCAGGATAATGGCATAGGTTTATATGTTTAAATCCAGTTGATGGAACTGTTGGGAAAGTTTACGAAGTGTGGCCTTGTTGGAGGAGATGTGTCACTGGGGGTGGGCTTTGAGAATTCAAAAGCTCATTCCATTTCCAGAATTTTTGCTACTACTTGAGGATCAAAATGTGAGCTCTCTGCTGTTCCTATGCACCACCATCATGAACGCAGCCTCTGAAACCGTTAGGTGAAATGAAATGCTTTCTTTCGTAAGCTGCTGTGGTCATTCATGGTACTTTATCACAGCAACGGAAGAGTAAGACAACTGTTAGGAAGTGAATTTCCTTCTAGGACATTTGTAAGACTAAAAATGAGCCCTTGAAGAGTGTATCCCTTCCACATCCACTCTTACCAGTGAGGCTGGGCTGGGGAAAATTGCTTTGATAGGTGAGCTGCTGGTCCCACCACTACTGGGCGGGTTGATTCTTTTTTCCTTCTGGCGGCGGTTACAAAACCAAACACGAATCACCTCCTTTTCCATATTGAGCTGTTCAGCAATCAAGGTGATATCTTCCGAGGTAGGCTTTTGATTCTAAGAGAGGAAAAAAGCCCATCTTTTATAATTTTAAAAATTTCATTTGCCATGATGGAGATTGAATTCAGGGATAAACACTCTATATCTGAATTATATCCTAGCCCTGGAACACTTTGTTTCTTTTCTTTTAAGATGTATTTATTTATTATGTATGTGAGTGTTTTGCCTGCATATATGTACAGTGACCCCAGAGGGCAGAAGACAGTGTTCAATCGCCTGGACCTGCAATTACAGGTGGTTCTAAGCTACTATGTGGGGTTTTAGGAATCAAACCTCAGTCTATGTAGACCACAATGACCTCAAATTACAGACATCTGCCTGCCTCCGCCTCCTCAGTACTACGATTAAAGGCACCACAACCAATTTTATGAAATTACTTTTTGAACTAGTGTACCCATAGGAAGAAGCTAGCTAGAAAAAGATGGTAGAATCCTTATGTCATATTAAGCTACTTTAGCAACAACTTCTACAAAAGTATTTTAATACATACTACACTTATTAAATTTTTATCAACAGAATAAATGATCCTTTATTATTATTATCATCATTATCATTATTATTATTATTAAAGACGGAATTAGTGTGTAGCTCTGGCTGTCCTGGAACTCTGTATGTAGAGCAGGTTAGCCTCAAAATTACAGAGCTCCACCTACCTCTGCTTCCCAGGCACTGGGATTAGAATGTCTCATGCCTGGCTAAAGTCTATTAATCTTAAAGCTAACAACCTTATGGACTACTACGAATGCATGAGTTTTCAGTGCTTTATTCGCAATACCATGGACCTCACACTGTGCTTCTGAGACAGGACTGGAAGGTAGCTTCATAGGTGCAGGAACACCCTGAAATCAAGTGATGTGATGTGCTCTTAATAACAGGAAAAGCCAAGAAAGACTCCTGACTCAATGTTTCCTTAAGCAGAAATTCTATTTTAAAGCCAAATATCTGTTGAATTAACTTGAACTCCATAATAGGATATTCGAGGTCTTCACTGCTGTGTCCCCAAACTACCATTCTAGGCATAAAGCACTAAAATTTAGCCAACCAAACCCCCAGTGTTTCTTCTGAACAGGCATGGTTTCCTGTGGAGGCCTATGTTTATGAGATGACTCTGTAAGGCACTCTTTTCCCACCTTTTCCAGTCTGCAGGATTAGGTCCTATGCTCCCTACCGAATGCTCGCATGATTAGAACCATTGTCTCTCGAGTCCTGCAGCACTAGAGTGCAGTGTTAGCAGGTATCCTACTTTCTCCTGTTAGAATGCCCACAGGTGGGGGAAGACAGGCTACGCTTTAATATCTACAGTCCCTAACAGCATGGCACACACGAAAAGTAACACCGACCTCCATGAAACTCTTCTCTAAGGCCACACGGATGTTGGTCTCTATGCTGGTGCGTTTTTTCCTCCTACGATTTAAGCCCTCAGCCCCCAACCCTGGAGAATTCAAAGCACTTGGGCTAGATGCTGTAGAATCAGATGAGAGGTTCTCTATAAAAAATGAAGAAAACACACACACACAAAACTGAGCTTAAGGATTCACATGCAGAATACATAAGAACAATAAAACTGGTAAAAAGTTTACTGCTCAGTGGTAACGTGAGATTCTTTTTTTATTTATTTTTTTATTTTTATTTATTATGTGTAAGTACACTGTAGCTGTCTTCAGACACACCAGAAGAGGGCGTCAGATCTCATTATGGATGGTTGTAAGCCACCATGTGGTTGCTGGGATTTGAACTCAGGACCTTTGGAAGAGCAGTCAGTGCTCTTAACCGCTGAGCCATCTCTCCAGCTCTGAGATTCTTAATGTAATCTCTGTGGAAGCACTGCTCACTACCGTTGATTTTCCACTGTCCTTACTTTTGTTACCACTCATTTTTGGTTTGTTTCTGAGAATGCAAAGGTTCTATTCCTCCACCTACACTTCCCTAGTTCAGTTCATTTGCTTGTTTATAAGCTGAGACTAAAAAGGAATAATGTTTCTTAAAATTCATTGGATTATTTAATGTTTAATTTAAAGGTGACTTTTCAGTTTCTCGTTGGCACAAGAGCTAAGAGAGGGTACTTTGGAATTCTGTCAGGTTAGGAAGCCCTGAAGAAGCCTGGGCAATGGCTTTCTTTCTACTGTCTGAAAACTAAGATGGGACATACCAGTAGTTCTTGCCTGTGACTGCAAAAAAGACAACAGATGGTTTAACTTCCCCCAGCTACTGAATCAATATGCCAGGGGTGTGGGTATGTCTAAGTTCTTCTTTTCCAAAGGCCTAATTTTTGTTTCTATCTACAAAGGAAACTACATGGTTAGGCGTCTTTGTGGTTCCTTTATCTCCTGAAGTCTGTGATTTTGTGGCTTAAAAATTCAAAAGTTTTTTTTTTTTTTTTTTGGATTTTTGAGCCAGCGTTTCTCTGAGTAGCCCTGGCTGTCCTGGAACTCACTCTGCAGACCAGGCTGGCCCTGAACTCAGAAATTAGCCTGCCTCTGCTTCCCAAGTACTTGGCTTAAAGGCGTGCGCCACCACCGCCCAGCAAAATTCAAAGTTTTTAAAAGGATGTCTCAAAATAAAATAAATAAATTCACGACCAGAAGCCTAACTTTTGTATGAACTAGGTGGCCATTTTTAACAAAAGCAGAAACATTATCAGGACCAAATTCTATGGCAATCTACTCAAGGAAGGAATAATCTGTCTATTACCTGTCTAGTTTTCAAGAGTTTCTATAGAGGCCTTCTAATCCTCATCCTCAAAAGCAAAACAAAAAAACCAACCAACCAAACAAAAAAAACTATATCCATCCTTAAACCTAGCTCAAATAAAAAAAAAAAATCCAAGGCTGTAATTATTGCTGGTTATTTATACTGTAATTACTAGAATATGAAGATGAAATATCTGATTTACATAATCATAAATTATAAAGATTTTCATAGAATTAGCGGATCCAACATTTTGTAGTATCACCAATGCAGTAAGACCCCAGTTT
Organism: Mastomys coucha; assembly: GCF_008632895.1. Lineage (NCBI taxonomy): Eukaryota > Metazoa > Chordata > Mammalia > Rodentia > Muridae > Mastomys > Mastomys coucha. Next base: position 63,296,525 of record NW_022196891.1, read on the forward strand.
GCAGATTAATCTCTCCTAGGAAATCCCATGGACAATAAAGAGATTTCTTACTATGTTCATTTACCTGCATCATTTAGCCACTTCTCTAAAAGGGGCTTTAACTTGCACATGTTCTTAAAGCTGAGGTTCAAGGCTTCAAAGCGAGAGATGGTGGTTTGGCTGAAGTCATTTCCATATAATTTCCCCATAGCGAGCCCAACATCACCCTGAATAATGTAGAACAGGAAAAGAGAATGAGGAAAAGAGATTCATGGTATTAATGCTTCCAACTTCTATTTTGAAAGGCTACAACTGGCTGTGGTTCTATTTACTACATTTTCCCACCAACTTCACCTCCAAGTCCAGCCTAGGACTGTAGGGAGCGCTTAGCAGGGTCCTGACATGGAAGCCTCCATTAGTGCCTCACGTGCTATTTTGAGTTTCTACCTTATATAATTTTAACCATCATACCAACATTTCTAAGTCTTCAAAGATAGTGCTGATATACTAATACCCTTCCAGTAATACAAGCAACATGATTTAAGTACTCTTTAAATCTACCTGCATCACCTATAGGGATTAGATGTGTAGAAAGCCCAGCAATTTATTCTTATTATTGCATTTTTATTTATTTATTTAATATGTACAAGAACCCAAGAGGGCCATGGTACCTATGTGGAGGTCAGAGAACAACTTGGGGAGCTAGCTCTCCCCTTCTACCTGTAGGTAGATGTAGGTCCTGGGGATTGAGTCCTAAATCATCAGGCTTAAAGGCAAGTGCCCCTAAATCAGGGATTTCTGAACCAACCAAACTTCACATAAATTACTTTAAAATTTAGAAATGACCCCTCATTCTTTATAGTTTTTCCTATAAGTATTTCTGGAAGCTGTGAAAAAAAAATCTATTTTCACCCTTAGTTTAGATTTCAAAGTTGATCACAAAACCAGGTATTCTAAAGGACCACGTTTGTAGCCATTATAGAGGTAGAAATTCACAGTAGAGAGGTTTGACCCATTTAGTAAAACCTTCATAGGCACAGGAAACTTGGTAACCTTATTGAAACAGAACAGTGGTCCTCTGAATATATTACAAAAGATGCCTTTCTCCACGAGCCTATCACCTTTGAAATGTACACAGTGCTTTTCTTCCACCTGGATCACTCTTGTTCTAGTTTGAAAAAGATGTATCTTAATAGTTATTTTATAGATAACAGGAGGAACTCCTGGAGTCTAAATGGTTCACACGCCCACTTCAACTAGATTAGTGACAGGACAGAGAAGTATAGCATTTCTCCTTCAAAATTCCACAAAGCTCACTCTATCGACTGTGAGAGTCAATTTTCCACAAACCTGGCAATGTTATTTTTAATTAATTATTGTTAGATTTTTATTTATGTGTAAGTATGTTTTTGCCTATATGTATGTATAAATAACGTGTTTGTATAATGGCCACAGAAGAGGGCATTCCAACAACCCTTGGAACTAGAGTTACAGATCACTGAGTCAGCATAAGGAACCTGGGAACTGAACCCAGACCCTCTCCTCTGCAAGAAGAGCAAGTGGTCATAACCACTGAGTCATTTCTCTAGCTACAATCTGTTGAGACCAGGGCTCACCATGTAGCCCAGACTGGCTCTGAATTTGTCATCTACCTGTCTCTATTTCCCAAGTGCCACCAGGACTCTAAGTCTGTGCCTACTATGCCCTGCTTTAGGAACACAATTTTGAGTTGGGATTATCTGAGTTTTTTTAATCTCACAGGTCCATCTTTTTGATATTTTGTCTATTCTACATGGAGTCAAGAAAAAAATGTATCTAAAGTGCTGAGATTCTAAGCACGTGCCAAGATGCCAACTATGAACAACTCTCACTAAGAAGTTTAAAATAGAACAAATGTGGAACTACAAAATAAAATATACTAAATATTTAACCCCAAGACATATATACACTATGCTTCTCATTAGTTGCCACTCATGTGACCACTTACATTTAAACTGCAGAAAAGCAAATGAATGATCTCTAACTAGGACTGAAGTGGATTATTGTGCTTTTATAAAAATGTACCTAAAGCTATGGATAGGCAGGCGCATTAACCTTTCCCTTTCTCTTTCTATCACACACTGCCTCCCGCATACCAGGGATTCTACTCGGGCTTTGAAAACCACACATACTTATGGCACCACTTTACTTTCTTTACATTATAGCTTTCTAGAAATCTGGAGCCAAATAAAACATTCTTTTTTTTTTTTTTTTGGAGCATATGATATTAAGTGGCAATAAATGCTTTCTGACATTGGAATTGCACAATTCATTAAAAATTTTTTCACAGATGCCCATGCTGTTCCTAGCTAACTTTTTTTTGCTTTGTGGTTGTCTCAGGGTGTGAGCTCTTAGCTACTGGTCCACTACCATGCCTGTCTGTTGACATGTTCCCCCACCATGACGGTAATGGACTGACACTCTGAAACTGTAAGCTCCAATAAGCTTCTGACTATAGTCTCTTCACAGAAGCAGAAAAGTACTTAAGAAAGAAGTTGGTACCAGGAAGTGGGTTACTACTGTGCTAGGCCCAACAATGCTGGTATTTGCAGGCATAGGAAGACAGTGGGACTGTGAGCTAAGAAAGTGGTTGAATGCTATAAGCAGGGCTTTTAACAGGCCAGTCTTAAAAGGAGCTTGAAAGACAAGAGTGATGAGAGCAACATGGGAAAAAATATTAGCAACTGGGCCAGAGATGATTCTTGTGATACTTTGGCAAAGAATATGGCTGCTTTTTGGCCTCGTTCTAAGAATCTGTCTAGGTTTAAATTAAAGAAATTTCATAGGTAGAGATGATTTCAAGACAGCCTAATATTGACTTGTTCGCATGGTTATTAGTGATCCTGAACAAGAAGCATCAGGGTAAAATGAAATACAACATGTAGTTTGCAGAGACAAAGATCATGGGAAAATTTAATGTTGGAGCCAAGGTTTGTGATGAAATAAATAAGGAAAAATGGAATAAGAGAGAAGTGACTTCAGGTCAGACCCACCCAGCTAATATGCAACTTGTGAAAACAAAAGGTCTAAGAAATTACTGTCCCTAAAGAGTAACACCAAACCAACGCTTATGCAAATGTAACTCAAGGTGGGGCCAGGTTCCAGTTCAAGCAGGCAGAAGAACTTGGTAGGATGGGCTGTGTGGCTTTTGCTTTTGAGTCAAAAAATGATACAGGGCAAAGGGCTTTTGGAATCTTTCTCTGAGGTTAAAACAAAACCAAACACCCGAAACAAAGCCATTGAGGATAGGCATGTGACAGGGGAGTCCCTGCGACTTCTGTGTTTGAAGCGGTGAGAGTGAAGCCTGGACTACGCTGGAGACACCAAGACACTGGAGATGTCAGAGTTCTGGGAGATCTGCCAAGGAGAGCTGCAGACCAGGCGTAGAACATGCTTAAGAGAGAACTGTGCTGCAGTCAAACAAAGCTTCAAGTAGGGGGAAGATATGAAGAGCCATTTAACCCTTTCAACTCACCCTGCTGGGTTTCAGTCTTGCTTTGGTGTTTTATTTCCTTCCCATGCTCCTATTCTTCTCTTTTGGTATGCTAATATATATTTTGTGACATTGTACATTGGAAGAATATAATGTGCTTTATGATATTAGAGGTGGTTACAACTAAGAGACTGCCTTGGATCTCAAGAGAGACTTTGGAACAATCGTGAGATGGAAAGAGTATGGGGACTTTTGAAGTTAGAGCAAATGTATTTTGCATTATGATATAACTACAAGCCTATGGGCAGGGAGTGCCGTGTGGTGGTTGGAATGAGTCTATTTGAAACCAGGGAAGGATTAGGAGGTGCAGCTTTGATGAAGGAAGTGTGCCACTAGGGGTAGGCTCTGAGGTTTCAAAAGCCCATGCCATCCCTGTGAGCTCTCTTTCTGTGACTCTCAGCTACTGCCTCAGTGCCATGCCTGCCTGCCTACCACACCATGCTCTCTACCATGGTGGCTGTGGTGGTCTGAATATGCTTAGCCCATGGGAAGTGGCACTATTAGGCCTTGTTGGATGAAGTTTGTCACTCTGGAGGTGAGCTTTGAGGTCCAATGCTCAAGTTCCACCCAGTGTGGAAAAACAAGCCCTGTAGTGACTGCTTTTAGATCAAGATGTAGATCTGGATATCTGCCTGCCTGTTGCCTTAGTTCTCACCACGATGATAACAGACTGAACCTCAGAAACTTTAAGTCAACCCCAATTAAATATTTGCCTTTATAAGAGTTGCCTTGGTCATGGTGTCTCTTCACAGTAGTAAAACTCTAACATGGACTCATCCTGTGAAACTGCAAGACCCAAAAAATGTTTTCTTCTGCAATTTGCCTTAGTTACGCTGTCCCTGCAGAGCAATTGGAAAGTAATTATGCCAGGCCCCTCACTTAGTATGCTAGTTTTCATTAACTTGGTACATCTTGGTTTAGTACTCTCATAACTCTTGTGTTTTTTACACAAGTCAACAGTTTTAATCAGTTGGTTTCAACATACATAATATAAATTATATTGTATCCCTTTGACCTTTTTAAAACAAAATGAAGGAGCAAAGGTTGACACTGGAAATAATGAATGTACTTGCATCTGAAAAAATGCTATATATTGTGATATGCTTTCTAATTATGTAATGGCATCTACTACTTACCTATTGCTTATAAAAATTAAACACATAATTAAAAAAATAAGTGTTTAAAACATTAAAAATGTATTTAAGCAAAGAATAGGAATTTATCTCAAGTAAGTTGAAAATTTTACTGTGCATGTATATAAACATGAATAAACTGAATATGCAGCTATTTTTGAATAACTATAATAAGGTATATGAATTAAAAATAAAGGCTGACAGATGGTTTTTCCATCCTGCACCAGCAGTAAGCACTCTGATCTATATAAGTGAGATTTACAAACCATTCCAGAGCTGTTTGGCCATTCTGAAAAATAAGTAGCAGTCAAGCAAGAACAAAATGAAATAAATCACAAAACAGAATAAAATGCTGGGATGAAGGTGTGATATGTATGAGGGAGGTGGGAAGAAGAGGGTGAGAAGTGGGGACAAGAGAAAAGGGGAGGGAAGGAGGGAAGAAGAGGGGGAGAGACCAAGTGATTACCCACACTGGTAATATTTTTGGATCCAATGCCAAGAAAAGGGAAAGGGAAGCAAGGTTTGGTTAAAAGGTAGATATTGAAAAGCTAACACCTTTGACTTATCACTTCTACAACCATTTACCTGAGAACTCCAGAGCATAAGGTGGCTAATAGGCAAAAGCTAGCACGGTTACATGTGCTAGCCTTAAACCTTCTTCTTAGTCTATTAACTTATCTGTATTAATCTAGTTTATTTTTATGTTTAAAACAAATCATATTATTTGTTTCAAAATTTCTAAAATGTTTCTGGACTGTAATCAAAATTTTTACATTAATTTACTTTGTGTGTCTGTTTGTATATAAGCAGATGCGTCTGTGTGTGGATGTACTACGGAGGTTCTGAAGGATCAAGCCCAGATTATCAGGCTGACGTAGTGAGCATCAGCTCCTTAATTTGTTTCTTTATATTGGAAACGCCTCAAAAATGTAACTGCAATTCATCTACAATTGTATCTATTGTAAATTCTTGATATGGAGTTTCTTTGAGCAAAAATAAATCCTCAAAGATAAGGAATAAAAGAAATCTAAGTCCCTACAGCAGACAGAGATTCGACCTTTACTCTGATCTCTGATGTACAGAAAGTGCAGGCCGTGCACTGCGTACTTTTAACACAGCCTAATTTGGAAAGTGTGTGAGTACAAGCTTTTCTGAAAAGAAAACATCAGATTTTTTTTTCCTGATTCTATAAATAAAACTCAATCCATACTTCAGTTTTTTTTCTTTCTGCTAATGATCTTTTGCCATTTTACATAAATATAGGTTTAATTCCTTTCCTGCTTTCAAAGCATTATTTTTGACAGGCTAATCAGGGAGTGCAGCCAGTGGCAGTGCTTAGAAAAAAACATGCTGTGTACTCAAATGCTTGCTTAAACCAGTAAGCATTCTCATTTCACTTTTCAAGCCCTCTGGTAGCTGACATTAAAAGATTTTGATTTTGATTAATTTACTTAAAAAAATCTTCAATAAATTCTTACTTGACTAATCTCAGCAGGCTGAGAGAAAGGAAAGGGCACACTCTGCTGTAAAGCAGCTTTAAGTAAATCTTCAACAGACGCTGGGATTCGGATTTTCTCTGCTCTCATCTGCAGTAGTCAGCTTCCACATGTTCTTTAATAGTCCTATCACCAACACAATCTACTAAAACACAGCTTACTGACAGAATTTCAGAGACCTGTTTTGTGAAACATATTTGGAAGTTTTTAATCTAATATTATGTCACAAGTAAATGTATGAGCATAACATAACTGAATGCACAATAATCTAAAATTGTAAGTGCTAAATGACTGTAAGAAAATCAACTATAGCCAAACCCAAAGTCAATATGACTGAGAAACATTCTGCTACTTACAAAGTATCCATAGCTAGCCAAGAAAGGATATGTAAGAGAACATCATGATGGCTAAACTTGTTGACAAGCCTAGAAAGCGAGAATCTTAACTTAGTTGTCACCTGTCAGACTGGCCTGTGGGTATGTCTATAGAGAATTTCTTAGTTGTCACCGTCAGACTGGCCTGTGGGTATGTCTATAGAGAATTTCTTAGTTGCTGATTGATGGTGGAGGCCCAGGCTGTTAAGAATACTGGAACAAGCCAGGAAGCAGAGTTCTTTCACGCTTTCACTTCAGTGCCTTCTGCCAAGTTCCTTCTCTGACTCCATCAGCAATATGCTAGAACTTGTGAGCTGAATGAAGCCTGATTCTTCACAAGTTGGTTTTAGTCGGTGTTTTATCACAGCAACAGAAAGTGAACTAGAACAGGTGACTTCATCCTACCTGAGTGAATCCAAGTTTGATTCGTCTTTGTTTGAAAGTCTTGGCAAATTGCTCAAGCTCCTCAAGGTCACTGGGCTCCTCCAAGCTGGGAGTATCAATTCGCTTTGGTGTTGTCTGGCTCTGTGGAAGTGTCTGAATTGGGGTCGCTGCTATTGTGCGAGTTGGGGTGGTAGGCTGTTGGAGAAGGAACAGAAAAATAGACACTTTAGTTTATAACTGTACTGTGCTGGCATCTTAAGGAAACAGACTCACATGAGCTCTAGCACAGAGGACAGAAGGTGGGTAGGTGGGTGTGAGGTTCCACCCCTAGCTGAGGAGTTACAGGCATCTGATGCCAGGAAAGGAAAATTCCTTTTCTTCAATGAGGTAACACCTGGGATACTGGCCACATTCCAGTGGAGGCCCCTGGATCAGCCAATACAAGTTGGCTCCATGAGAT
>NW_022196891.1:63303892-63328219 GCF_008632895.1 Mastomys coucha
AAAAAAAAAAAGCAAGGATGGGAGAAAAAGGCTAGGTGGGACAGATCACAAATTGGGTGTGCTTGAGAACATGACTTGAGGAGGGCGTCTGGGAGGAGGATAATAAAAGCACACTGTATGATAAAGAAATGCATTTAGAAGACTGTCTCAAGAAAACCAGGAAAAAGAAATACCTGTTCCCCTACTCCCTCCATTTTCTATTCTTTTTTCTTAAAAGAAGTTCTTACTCTGTAGCTCAGATTGGCTTTTAATTCAGTATGTAGTTCCACTGCCTCAAATTCACATTACTTAGAGTAAACATGTACCACCAACACCAGCAAAAAGTTCTTTTTTTTAAAAAGATTTTCTTTTTTTTTTATAAGATTTATTTATTTATTATTATATATATGTACACTGTAGCTGACTTCAGACACACCAGCAGAGAGAGGGTGTCAGATCTCATTATGGGTAGTTGTGAGCCACCATGTGGTTGCTGGGATTTGAACTTACCCGCTAAGCCATCTTGCCAGCCCCCCAGCAAAAAGTTCTTTAAGATAAATTCACAAAGTCTTTTTCTAGCAACTTGATAAATAATGTCATGCTTCTAATAAATGATATGCTGTGTCCCACTATGCAATGCAGTTCCTGATACAAGCAAGAGTTTGCTTACCAGGGAGTAAATGGTATATCACTTGGCCATAATGCTTTTCTTACTAGTCAAAGCAACATACTTCCTACATGCCACTTATTGCCTATATTTCCTTGTACCAGATTCAGATCACAATTATACATTAATAATACCTTTATTCTCATCCTTATCATTTCTTCAAATATTATGATATATAAAATATTTCTTATTTTGTAGTACAAATAATTCTTTCAACTAGCCTTTAAACATTTTTCAGGTGTATAAACTTTAAACTATATTTTTCACGAATTCCCCCCATTCCTATTATATCTTTGAAAAAGAAAACTTTAGTTACTTCTTAGTGAGCAAATCCCTTCTGGTAAAAAGAGAAAAGTTCTTTCTGATAATATGATGCTTTAACTTTAAATCTATCTAAAGTTTATTCTGAAACTTTATTTCCACACCCCACCACTCTATTCCTTATGCTGAAGACTGAGCCCAGGGCTCTCCTTTCTTGTTTAAAATTTTATTATATGTATGTCCATAAAATGCATGTCTGTGCACCACATTGTGCAGTACCTGTAGAGTTCGGAAAAGGGGATTGGATCCCCTGGAACTGGAATTAGAGACAAGTTATATTAGAAAACAAACCGGTCCTTTACAAGGCAGCAGAAGTCTTAACTGCTGAGCCATTGCTCCAGTACCCTTTCTTTTTGTAAAAGAAAATACTAAATATTCTTATTCAAACACCACACTACTCTGTAGTACTACTCACAAGCACTGAGTAGGGCTTCTTTCTGGATGTTCACTAATAGTGCATCCTAATTACTCAGTTGAGCCCTCCTATGAACAGCAGCCCAGGTGACAGATTATGAACCAGGATTTTCGTCTTGTAATTTAGATAGGCCTTATATTACCTGACCTTGATCTCATTAATAAGGCTTGTTCCAAGGGAACTAACTGACCCAGAAAACTACATAGTAGGCATGACATAATAATTGGGGCAAATTCCTCTGCTATCCTGTTTCAATAAAGACAATAAAGCATGTCTCTATGACATGCTGACATTGAGCAATTTTAACTCCAGCTTTTGGAGGAGCTACACAGGGTACCAACTATATTAGAATCCTGTGTTGCTAAAATCTTAACCACAGTGACCACAGCTGATAGGTGGAGGTCAGTTTCAACTATCAATCTGTTACTTCATCTTCAGCATCAAGTAGACTCTTTGTCAAATAATAATGGACTAAAAATAGCTTGGGCATCTTTAGACAGCTGGTATCTTACTCTAAATTATCTGGTTGAGCTGAGACAGATCTAATGGTGGTATAGCATTTAATTAGCAGGAGTATGGATGAAGTGTGCTACATGTACGTAGCACAAAGGCCAGAAAGAGGTCTCTGGTATATATGTCAAAACACCAATTTTATTTATTTTACATTCAGTATATTTAAAAAGTTAAATTTAAAACTGCAGTATAGTTTGGTGCTTTTGCAACTGTATACAGTTATGTAATTACTAACACAAGAGATAGTATATCTTTATTAATCCTCCCCAAATTTCTTCTGAATCCCTTGCCACTCCTCCTATTCCTCCTCCTCATCAATCCTTACTTCCTGACAAGCACTAAAGGATTTCTATGCCTTTAGTTCTGTCCTCTCTGGAATGTTATGCAAACTGAAATCATTCGATACTCAGTCTTTTAAGCCCAGCTTCTGTCACTTAGGCTTTTGAAACTCACTGCAGGTATCAGAAGCACATTTCTTCTTACTGCAATATAAGTCTGTCACATGGCTATTCAGAAGTTTATGTAACTTACAATCTGATAGTTTGGGGTGATTATTAATCTATTATAAGCATTCATAGACAGATCTTTGTGCTTTCCTTTTAAAGAGCAAGACTACTGAGTTGTATGGTGCAGTTATATTTAATTTCTTTCTTTTTTCTTTGTTGTTGAGATAGGGTTTCTCTATGTAGCCCTGGCTGTCCTGGAACTCACTCTGTAGACCAGGCTGGCCTCAAACTCAGAAATCCACCTGCCTCTGCCTCCCAAGTGCTGGGATTAAAGGCGTGCGCCACCACCGCCCGGCTACATTTAATTTCTAAGTGCACTGTCAAACCAATTACAAAGTGTTAGTACCTTTTTGCAAAACTACTAGTAAGGTATAAGAAATATAGTTGCTTTATGGTCTTATCAATACTTGTCTCAAATGCTTCATAACTGTACCAATTCTAGTGAATGGACATTGACATTTTCTAATAACTAATGTTTTGAGCATGTTTCACTTGCTTACTGATTATTAACATATCTTCATTGGCAATTAAGTTTTTTGCCTCTCATTAGCTTACATGTGGTTGTCTCACTGTTGAGCTATATGTGCTCTTTGTTCTAGTTAAAATTCTTTTACCATGAGCTGGAGAGATGCTGAATGACTGATTATATACTGCTCTTGGAGATGGCTGCTTGTAGCTCCAGCACCAAGAAACTCAATATGTTCTTCTGGTTTTCCAGAGTACCTGTATAATCTCCTTCCCCACATCAATTGAAAATAAATCTTACAACAAAATAATTTATTAATTTTTTTGAAAAAGACTGTTTTCTTCTTAACTGTGCTTTTTCTCCCTATTTTCTTAAGATAAGCTTTTAATTTTCCTGAAATTCATTGTTTTTTTGATGGTTAAGGCTTCTTATGCCCTGTTTAAGGAACCAATGCCTTACCCAATGGTATATGTACTTCTTTCTGGATGTTTAGGTTTATGACTCATTTCAAATTAATCTTTGTGTAAAGTATGAAATAAGGGTGTTCTCCATCCCCTTTTGCTAATGAATAGTCAATTGTTAGTTATCCTTAGTTAGTTAAAAAGATTTTCCCCATTGGAATCCTTTGGTCCCTTTGGAAAATTAGCTGGCTATTTACAATTCTTTCTATTGGACTCTTATCATATCCCACTGACATACATGTCTCTCTATATGACAATACCACATATTCATTATTATAGTTTGGTTAATAATTCTTAATATCAGATGATCATTCTAGTTTTCTATCTTTACTATCTTCTTTGGTTATAGGGGGCTAGAGGGAGGGCGCAGTGGCAAAGGGCAAATAACTAGTTACTAAATCAATCAAAATAGATCTTTTGTTTTTTCAGCCTATGAAATTTGGCAATATGTTAAGTATTAAGTTTTAGTTACTACATTTTCTTTTCATGTTTGTGGGTATACCCACACATGTGTATACATGTATGGGTAGAAGGCAGAGGTTGACGTAGGGAATCTACCTTTCTTGGTCACTCTCTTCCCAGAGCTTGCCAATAGGCTAGGTTTAATAGCCAGCTTGCTGGAGATCCCATCATTAAAACTACAGATGAGCCACCATGTCCACCCAGCATGTATTTAAACGGGTTCTTAGGATATAAATTCTGGTCCTATTGTTTGCTTGGCAAGAAGCACTAAGCCATTCATTTCTCCATCCCTAACTTCTATTTAGAGAGGGTCAAAAGCAAGGGAGGATTCAAAGTCAGCTGGTAAGGATGACCAGACTGAAAACCAGAGCAGCAAATTGATGTGCATAGCCATAATTATCACTAGATAAGAACACAAATAAGCAACCTCAAATTCCAGATGCCTAAGAACCTGTGCTTTCTGTGGATCGTGACTGCTATGTCTTCTGAGGAAATGACACACCACCACATTAACTACTGAAATGACACAGAAACTCAAGCTCCTGCACTGGGTTAGCAAGGCAAAGGATCTATGACAAGTTTTAACTGATTTCCTAGGTCTTCCGTTTTTATTCATCCCCATTTATTACCAACATGGTAATTTTTTATGGACTTAAAGAGAATCACGAAAAATTTCAGTTTCTATCAATTTGGTAATGCTGTGTTATCAAGCTTATTAAGCCCAACCCTGAGTTTTTGGTCAGATTCTGAACACCGAGATTATTATTGCTGGCATGTTTTTGTATCATTTTTAAGTTAGTAAAACAATAGAGTAAGAACACTGACCTGGGATGTGAGGGTGATGCTTGGCTGTGGCTGTAGGAGGTTGGCTTGGCTTTGCTGAGGTAGTTGCGTTAAAAGATTTTGCGCTTGCAGGAGACCTGTGAAAATCAAACATTTCAGGGGGATACAAAGAATATAAACAGTTTCCAATCAATTTTCTGGTAGTTTTGTTTGTCTTCAGAATCATCTAGTTTCTTCCATTACCCACAGGTCGAAAACTGCTGCTTTAATGAATCTGGGAAGAAGAGAATCCGTTTGTGAAAGAAGCAATTCTCTAAGTGGAAGATGCTCTTTTCAAGTTCTTAGGACATGCCTCTTCATTGATGAGAGCTGAAATGTAAGCAACTATCCGCACTGGACAATCTTAGTTTAAAAGTTTTCGATGCTGGGCAGTGGTGGCGCACGCCTTTAGTCCCAGCACTTGGAAGGCAGAGGCAGGTGGATTTCTGAGTTCAAGGCTAGCATGGTCTACAGAGTGAGTTCCAGGACAGCCAGGACTATACAGAGAAACCCTGTCTCCAAAAAAAAAAAAAAAAAAGGTTCTCAATAGTAAAGTGGATGTAAAGGCACATGACTACAATCCCCGCTACTCTGAGGCATGAGGGCTACTCCAGCCCAAAGTTAGAGGTCAGGCTGGACAACATAGTGAGACTTTGTCTTGAGCCCCTGGAAGCATTATAGTGTGTATTCAGTTTATTACTGAATTCTACAGGGTTTTGTTGTCTAGTTATTGTTTTTTTAATGTTATAAATACAGGGGCAACCCAGAATTTATTTGCATCGAAGAACTTAATCTACGTGCTTAGTTTTAGTTTCAAATATAATCATACTGTTAAAACACTGGATATGAGCTTGTGACAAGGCAGATGGAAACAGAAGGTGAGGTACAGTGGCCTAGCTTATCTTTTTGATTTTCTTAGCTACTAAATTTGGATACAGTAAATGCTAGAATACATAAAACAATAATAAAAAATAAATAAACTTGTCAGATTTTTGTCATTTATTTGTAAGTAAGTAAACACTGGATAAATTAAATTAACATAGATGTTTATTTGATAATGTAGACCCTAAATACAACAAATATATTAAATAATTTGGTCCAGATAACCCTTCCTTTTGTTTGCATTTAGAAGCAAATGTGGTAAAATTAAGTAAATTAAATATATATGGTTATAAGCTTCTCTTAAAAGCCAGGTTCAGGAAAAAAAAATTCATACTTAAAAGACTACCATGCTTTTCTAACTATCTCTGTATGATCTTTTAAAGTTGTTTTTGGATTTAATTATCTTATGTATAGGAGTGTTTTGCCTGCAGGTATATATGTGTGTAGAAGAAAGCTTTGGCTCCCCTGGGACTGAAGTTATAGCTGTCATGTGGGTGTTGGGAGTTGAGCCTGGTTGCTCTATAAAGAGTAGACTATGGCCGGGAGGTGGTGGCGCACACCTTTAATTCCAGCACTTGGGAGGCAGAGGCAGGTGGATTTCTGAGTTTGAGGCCAGCCTGGTCTACAGAGTGAGTTCCAAGACAGCCAGGGCTACACAAAGAAACCCTGTCTCGAAAAACCAAGGGAAAAAAAAGAAAAGAATAGACTGTACTGTTAACCACTCAGCCAATCCTCTAGCCTCTCTACAGCTCACACTTATAGAGTAGTTAAGTTGACATCTTTGATACATAACACTAATGAGCCAGGCTTGGTGGTATATGCTTACAGTCTCAACATATGGGGGGCTGATGAAGAAGTTCAAAGTTCACCTGTTCACCATAGTCAGACACTGTCACCAAACCAAGCTAAACCAAATCAAGACTTCATTGATCTTCCATCACAATTAAAACAGAATAGTGTCTGTTTAGTCCTAGGCAACCTGGTCCTTCCTGTAGTGCTTGTTCTTGTTCTTCCTCATAAGCATGTGTGGATAGTCTTCCTTAATCACTGTCTTCTTTATTTACTGAAGAAGGATCTCTCAACTGAACCCCGAGCTCTGACAGGCTAGACTAGTCTGTCTTCCAGAACTTTTGGAATTACGGATGGAGTCACCCACTCGGCACCGGCATGGGTTCTAGAGATCCGCTTACAAGGCAAGACTTAGCAATCCGAGGCTCTCATACTTCATTTCTCACTCTTTCTCATTCACTGATCTCTGGCTACACTGGCCTTCCCTGTTTTGATGGAGGGCAGGCTCATTCCCCTCTCAGGTTCTCTGTTCTCTTCACTGCACACAAGCCTACACCTAGTCACAGCAGCCTCCACCTCACTAGTTTGTTCCCAAATCAAATGTCACTCTGCATCCAAGATAAGCTGTCTTCAGACCACACACCTTATTGTTCCACAGGTCAACTTTTTTTTTTTTTTGGTTTTGGTTTTTTTTTTTTTGTTTGTTTTGTTTTGTTTTTCGAGACAGGGTTTCCCTGTGTAGCCCTGGCTGTCCTGGAACTCACTCAGTAGACCAGGCTGGCCTCGAACTCAGAAATCTGCCTGCCTCTGCCTCCCAAGTGCTGGGACTAAAGGCACGCGCCACCACCGCCCAGCTCACAGGTCAACTTTTAACAGGCCAGCCAAACCTCCCATCTCCTCTAGATATCCAGGGATTTATTTATCCAAGGGATATATTTATGTTTACTACTGTTAGAGTTTAGTAAGTGCAAGGGATTTCATCTTGCTGAAAATTATAACTCCAATAACTAGGGTGATACATATCAAGACACTTGGCAGGTTCTCAACAAACTGCTGAGCATATTAAGTATAATTATAGATTTTATGGGTTTGAACACAAAATGTTGTCTAGTGAGAAAAATAAAATTATATTTTATGTCAATAATAAGAATTAATGTACTAAGATTTTTTTTAGGAAAGAATAAAAATCCTGAAGAATATTATAAAACAATAAAAGATGAAACAGAAGAAAGTACAAGCTCAGACATTAAACCATGAGTTTCTTTAAAGTGTAGGAGGAAAGTTTAGTTTTTGTTTCTCTGGAAACAAAATATTAAAACCGTATTTAATCAGACACTATAATATTGAATGATTAATTTGTTCATAGTAGCACAGTCTATAAACAAATTCAAACTTTAGGCCCTTCTACCTCTCCCTCTCTGTCAATAAGGTCAGCTGAAAGGGTGCAGAGAAGCCTTCAACTTCCATGAGAACCAAGAAAAGGCAAAATACAAGTTCCTATGAAATATGACTCAGAATACACCAGTAAGAATTTTCCCAAGAATAATCAATTCTTGGAGAATATATTTCTTAAACAGTTCCATAATCACAGCAATATTGTAATATTATAAACTATACTTTTTTTCTTAATTGTGTTTTTTTTTAAATTGGATATTTTATTTATTTACATTTCAAGTGTTATCCCCTTTCCTGGTTTCCCCTCTGTAAACTCCCATCTCATTCCCCCTTACTCTGTTTCTATGAGGATGCTCCCTACCCACCCACCCACTCACTCCAAACTCACCGCCCTAGCATTCCTCTACACCTGGGCATCAAGCCTTCACAGGACCAAGGGCCTCCCCTCCCACTGATGCCAGATAAGGCCCCTTTAACTCCTTCAGTCCTTCCCCTAACTCCTCCATTGGGGTCCCCGTGCTCAGTCTGATGTTTGGCTGCGAGCATCCACATAAACTATACTTTCAAATTCTTAGGTTAAGAGCATTTCCTCCATGAAAAAAAAGCAGAAGTGCTTGCCCAAGTGAAGGCTAGTCTTACACTGGAGATCTTTGTTAAAATCCCAACAAATCAGTCCTTGTCCCCTTCACACAAAACTAAGATTTAATCAGCTTTCAGTTACTATTAAGCACAGTGACTCTACTGGAAATGAAGTCTTTTCAGGGCTCTGTTCCTTCATACTGTTGGCTAATCTTATTAGATGAAATATCTCTTTCCACCTTACATAGGGAAGGGGGACTTCTAACTTGAAATCAGAGATAGTCCGGTACTCCTATCTGTGCTTCTTGAGCCCTTCCAGGCCATGATGCAGGTGCTAGGGATCCGGACATTGGGTTTAGATGCTTATGCAAGTGCTTTACCCATTGAGCCATTTCCTGAGTCCCGATTACTTTCAAGCTGCTTTTTACTACACAGAAGAACAGAATTTTCAATTTTCTAAGTTACATCTATAGACTGATGTTGATATTGATATGATGTTAATGGTAATAGTGGCAAAATTTGTTATGTATAAGGCACATTTTCTGAAAGTACTTTCATGTATTTACTTACTAAATCTCTACAATTTTGAACACTAATACTAAAAATACTAAATTATTATTATACTTCAGGTAAGAAAACTAAGGCTCAGAAAAATTACATTTCTTCATAGAGAGGCAGCTTGGCTTTTTACTATATTACAATGGCCTTCTTGACATCAACAAAACATTTTACATAATTTACTCATAATTAAAGGGTAAAGGGGAAGATGTGGAACTCAGAACACTTAGTTGGCTTGTCTAGGGTTAGAGGTTCTAAGCCAACCAGTATTCTTTTCTACTCTGTGCTATTTTCCCAATCCTGTTAAAGGCTGGAAAGGAAGAAATTAAGAACAGTCAAACGTACACAAAAAATTAGAATAGCCATTTCTTGTTATAACTGTCTTATAAAGTCTCATAAAGGCTCATTATAAAAAAAGTAAAAGACAATACAATCCTTAGGCTTTGTTAAAAAAAAAATAAAGGAAAGTAATGTCATTCAATCTTAAGGTGGCAACAACTACCAGTGTATCTATCTAATACACTTTTCTAGCTTGGCCTGGCAAAAGCTTTCTCATTGAGACAGATCATTTCTTCCTTCTCTCTTGGAATTCTCTTTCATTGTAATGATCAATTTTTACTGGGTCTGATTCAGAAACTAAAATAGTATTATCTTGAGACTCTATGTATCTCTGCTATTTCAAAAGTGTTAGGTTTACTAAAACTTCCTCATTACCATGAATACATCTTTCTATGACCTACCAACACTTACAGTTTCCTCAACTTAATCACCTAAACACCTAGTCCTCACCAATGACCAAAAGTGGCCACCAAGTCCTTTCTTTATTTTGTTTATTTTGAGATAGGTTCTCACTATATAAACCAAGCTGGGCTTAAGTTCAGAGATCCTCCTGCCTCTGACTGACTCCCAAGTACTGGGATTAAAGGCCAGTTCCTCCACCATGCCTTGCCCAAGTTCTTTCTATTTGCTGTATCATCTTCTCTCTCCTGCTCTCATAATCACAGCTAGCTTTGTTCAATCTCAACATGACCGTGCCAAACTCTGCTGATGACTATTACTAAATCTACTCTTGACTATTCTAACCTCCCCAAGTTTCAGGGTAAATAAGCTTTCTTTCTTTCTTTTCTTTTTTTTGGGGGGGTTTTTTTGAGACAGGGTTTCTCTGTGTAGCCTTGGCTGGCCTTGAACTCAGAAATCTGCCTGCCTCTGCCTCCCAAATGCTGGGACTAAAGGCGTGCACCACCACTGCCCAGCAATAAGCTTTCTTAATATAAATGACTAATGTCACTTTTTTACTTTAGTTTTTTGTTTTTAAATATCCTACAGAAAACTTTGGAAGATGTCAGACATTCAAATGCAACTTCACAAAGAAATAGTTAAAATTTTGGGGTGGGGCTCAGAACCCCAAAGGTGGGACCTTTCTCATTTATCCAGTGACTTGCAAATAAACAGAGCCTTGGAAATGATTAAGTTGCATGATTTCAGGTTAAAGTCCTTGAAATTTCCTTTAGTAAGGTAGCCTTTCTTGGTCTTTCAAGTCTTTTATTCTTTCTTTCTTTTTTAAGATTTATTTATTTATATACATATGTATTCATGTATTTATATATGTAAGTACACTGCAGCTGTCTTCAGACACACCAGAAAAGGGCATCAAAATCCCATTACAGATGGTTGTGAGCCACCATGTGGTTGCTGAGATTTGAACTTAGGACCTTCGGAAGAGCAGTCAGTGCTCTTAACCACTGAGCCATCTCTCCAAGCCCCCAGGTCTTTTATTCTTATATGTAACCTATGTTTCTGACTTAAGGCAATGCTATAGTTCTCATGAATCCTGCTAGTTCGAAAGCACACTGAATAAAAGCACTGCTCAAATGGACACTGTTAGGTCAAAGTGCATCCCCAAGAAGCTTTAGGGAGATGCTTACCCTGCTGGCCCTGGGGGGTCTGTGAGATGATAAACTGTGCTGGTTGCAAGTTGGTGGTTGGGTGCACCAACACGAACTGTTGCAAGTTGAGATTTTGCTGCTGAAGCTGTTGCAATTGTTGAAGATCCTAAAAGCTCAGAAGTAAAACACAGATTAGAGAGATCCTGAAATGAAAGCTGGATTAGTCATAAGGTTTCTGGGTAATGATATGCCATATCAAATAACAATGAAACAATACTCAGCTTTTTTTCATATCTCAACAGCGTGGCTTCCAAGACTATGTCAGTGTGTGAGAAATCCTCAGGCCAGAGAAGGCTCAGCAGGTAGAAGTGCTTGCTGTGCAAGACTGAAGACCTGAGTATGATACTCAGGACCCCAGTGGAAGGAGAACTGGCTCCTGACAATTGTTCTAATTCACACACACGAACAGTAAATATCAAAAACAAAACTGAAAAACCTTAGGGCCTTTGCAAGAAGTTATATTTTTGAGGTTATGATGTATATAGCATCATGATTATGTTAAGCCCAATTTTCAATAGTTACTTAAAATTCTTTCAGAATAAATGAATACAGAATAAATGTTCTGGAGGGGGTGGTTGTCAATTTTAAAATTTAGTTTGTTATTATTAGTGTGTGATGAGGTTTGTATAAGCTGCACATACATGTGGAAATCAGAAGGCAAGTCTGGAATTAATTCTCTACTTCCACCTGCTACCACTGAGATAGACAGCCGATCTTGGATGGCAACTTGCCTGCCTCTGGGATCAACTCAAATGTAAGCAGCTGCGCATGCCTCTGAGTGATCCTCTTGATTGGCTCATTTGAGGTTGGTACCTTCTGGTGGTAGCCCACATAAAGAGACAGGAAGGAGGACCCTCTTACTTCTTGTCTCCGTGCTCTCTTTTCCTCTGGTTATATTCATCTACCCTGTTGCCGAGGCATTACATGCTGGTAAAAGAACCTACTTCTTCAGGAGTCCAAGATAGAATAAAGACCAGCTAAGACATCTAGCTGCATGAACTGAGAGACCACCATCATGGGACTAGCCGGACCATAGCCTGTAAACTAATCTAATAAATGCTAATACATTAATATGCATTCATTCTATAAGTTCTGTTCATTTAGCTCTGATCTAGATAGAGACTAAATGTTCTTTAAAAATTAAGTGAGAAAAAGCGGTTTGAATATTTGACCCGTTTTTCTAAAGTAAAAATGCAGTGATATATCCAAATTTCCATCAATAAATTAAAAGATTTGATTCTTGAAATTTGACACCAACTTGTCCAATTTGATTTAGGAATCAATGTTGTTATTTTAAAAATTCACATAAAAGTCAGATATAACAAGATAATACAGCTGTATATTGGCTCTAGTATTTTACATTTTTAATGCTTCATATAAATGACCCTCTTTATATTAATTTCAGATAAAAGTCTCAGAGTTTAGACACTAACATAATTTATTTGATGAAAATGACCCAAATCAAAACACTATCTTGACACAGATGTCTACACAGTAATAAAAATCAGTCTGACTCTATTTCAAGTATCTAGTCAAACTCTTGTTACAACTTCAGCATTCCTACCTCCTCTGGGGATAAAGGAGAACTGTTTGCTTTTAATGCTTCTTCTTATGTTTTATCTAACGTCTCACGCTCTCTTCCCTTCCCTTGAGATAAAGGATTTCACATTTTCTTTTTTTGTTACAATTCTTTATAACTCTAAGTAAAAGTAACTTTTAAATTACCTTTGGATATTTTATTTGAAAATTAAAAAACTAAAACTCTGTAACATTTGATTGCAGTTCTCTCCATGGTCCTAGTCACTCCACAGCAAAAATTAACTTGCGGTCTTTTTTCCACAGTGGTAGCACTTACTGCAGAGCACGTGGAAGAACTCTTGCCTGCTATCCTTAGCTAACTAAGATGAATACTGTAGTCTCTTGCCTCAGAAATATGCCGGCTGTGCACTCAAGAGTTTCTTTTAACATAAACATCCAGTTATTCAAATAATCAGCTATATATTGATAATATCAACTCAAACAAGCAAAAAGGGAAGGGATAATGCCTTCTTGAACCAGAGTTCCTTGGGTGTTTAAAGACACACAGCAGAACCAGAAAGCTAACAATATGCAATAAAATTTCCCATTTTATTGGCTGTTTGCTGTCTCTGTGACCTTGCTCTTCTCTCACTCACCTGTGCAATCTGTATGGGCTGAGACAGGGGGATCTGCGTCATAGGTGTGGCAGCGGAGGCTGAGATGGTGGCCCCAGCAGCACTATGCTGTTGGCTGGCGGAGTGTTGCTGCACTGCAGCGGCCAGGAGCTGGGCCTGAGCCTGCGCCTGCTGTAGTAGTAACTGTTGCTGGGCTGGGGTCAATGTGAGCTAGAGTAAGAATAAAGAAGGGCAAGACTGAATACCTTCAAACAGGTAACTCAAGTGGGGTTAGGTCCTCACCACTGGTCACGATGCAGCTAATCTGTCTACCAATGAACAACTACCTGTTCTATCAGAGCACTTAACTTAAAGAACGTCTGCACTTCAGACTTGAACAATCACTTAGGCAAGAAAATTAAAACCTGCACATAAGAAAACAAAGAACTGATGCTGACAGGATATGCAAAGACATTTATACCCAGCAAGCAAGAGAGGAATGAGGAACAAAAGGATGCTGGCTAGGAGCAGGATGCTGATAAGGCCCAGCTGCTTCTCGTTAGCTAGGATCCTCACCATACTTCACCATTTCCAGATGTGACTAAAACATGAGCCACACTTGCTTCCTTTACAAACCTTCCTCCAGGACCCTCCCTCACCCAATCTCCTGCCCTGGAAAAGCAGGTTTGTATGTTTACATGTTCTTTCCAACTTACTACCTCTAGGAAACAGGTGATAAGAGCCACCCTCTTAAATGCAAATGAATCTAAACACCCAGAATTAATAGTCTTCAAGGTACATGAACCTGCAATTCCAAGTACCCATTACTATCTTAGACGCTAGTCACTAAAACCCAAACCCTAACAATAAAGCAAGAAATGTATTTAGAACAAATGTAAACTTCCATAACATCATTTCAAATATGCTTACTTCAAAGTAGCAAGTGTGCTAAGCCTTTCTTTTGGTGGCATGTTCTGACCAAAAAGGGAAGGATCATGTTATATCTAGTCTCATGAACAATTGTTTAGTAACGCAGGCTGCCCTCTAAACTAACAGGGTCTTAATTTAACCAATCAATTTCATTAGAAACACATGAACCAGAGCAAAACTATTAAAAAATTCAGTACTCTTCAAAATGTGTATATGTATATACATATATATATTTAAATAAGTACATATATTAATAATCTCTGCAAATAAATGTGCAACGGTTCTTAGAACCATCTAGAGCTCAGTCACACTAGCTGAAATTCATTATAAAAAGTTCTGAAGTTTGCTGTGATGTGAACTGATTAGTTTCTTTCTTATCATTCCCCTGACTCAGACTCCTCACAAAAGATAACACATATAACACTGAAAAACCATCCCAAATAATAGCTTAGAACAGAAATCACTAAACATGTAAAAGCTTAACAGTCACAGAGGACAATTTGTTGCAAGTCAAAATAACTACCATTTACTGAAGGCTACACTCCAAGCAATGCTTTAAGAGCTTTACATAAATTACAATGGCACTTAAAAGAGATAATATTAATGCCTCCAATTAGAAAGAGGGAAACTTAAGTCTAGAGAGATAAAGTAACTAGTCCTTGAGTGATGAGTAATTACACAGACAGGATATGAGGCCACATATTTTATTTTAGGATAGTACAAAGGCAGTTCAAAAAATGTTTCTTTATTAGTCCACTCTTTAACTGTCCTGCCATGACACAACTTGAATTTTACCATGTGTATGGCAACTCCCTTGCACAATGAAGCAACACTATTTTTAGTTCCTTAAGTACAGTGGTGCATGCTAGGGCAGCTATAGTCAACAGTTTTAATGAGATGCAACCAGTAGCAGTTCAGACACAGGAAGTGCATTACAATATCCTCAAGGAAGACTTACCCCAGTTATCTGTCCTCCAGCCAGCATTAGCTGAGTCTGGGGAATGGCCGACTGTACTGAAGGCTGCTGGGAAGGCTGGCTTGACTGCTGTGAATCTCCGGACTCTTCACTAGATTTAGACTGAAGTGAGGTTGGGTAGGAAATGAAATAAAATATCTCAAGTAAGTGATTAAAAGAAATGTACTTCTAACTCTGTTATTAAAAACTTATTTAAATATGTGTTATTCAATTTTGAGTTTTGGGGTTTTCTCTTTTTCCTTTCTTTTATTCCTCTTTTGTCTTTTTTTTATTGATGCACTCTTAAATTTTTATTCTAACCTCAGAAAAGTTGCAATTATAAATTTTTAAAAGAAAAACTAAATTAGTCCTTCACAAATTAACAAAACCTTTCACAACCTCAAATCCTCAGTTCAGGCAATAAAGAATAAAAGAAAGGATACATTTTCAACTCATTTCTATTATTAAACCCTTCAAACTAACACTTCGAACATACTTTGTGGCAAGTCCCAAACTTCTTTATATACCATCTTACAATTCAATTACTTGACCCACAGAACTTTTAAATTTTAAAGAACTCTAAATGCAACATTTTCCACCAAGTAATATACAAGCTTGAAAGAAAATAGCACAAGCAGAGTGGTGATGCATACTTTAATCTCAGCACTGGGGAGGCAGAGGCAGGCACTCTTGAGTTCAGGGGCAGCCTGGTCTACAGAGCCTTTGAGTTCCAGGACAGCCAGGGCTGAAGAAACCCTTTCTCAAAACAAAACAAAACAAACAAAACAAGCAAGCAAGCAAGCAAAATCAAATCAAAACAAAACAATACAGTCAAGAAATATAGATCTTAAAGGGCCAGAGAGAAAATTTTCTTATGGTAATGAAAACGATTATGCAGAGTATTAAAATTCTGCATAGATTTGCATATTTTCCACCTCCTGTTTGGGGGAACTACAGCAAAGCTAATTAACATAAAAGCTCTGATTAATTCTGCCAGTCACTGAAAGATAATTACAGTGCAGGACTGTAAACATTCTGCACTGGAGATATAGCCTGTTTGCCAACATCTCTGTAAGAGAAGTTAAGTTTACCATGGCAACCAAGGCAATTTTCTGCCTCCTCTCAAAAAGGAGGCCACATTATCTCTTTTTCTCTCCTTGTTTCCAGGTGTTACTAGGTCCATATTCCACAAGATTTCAGAGAATATTCAACTCCAAATCTTTAGTCATCAGATCACTGAGATCAATCTTCTAGGATGCTGTTTTTCCTTCTTGACTGTTAGTTTCCCAAATACTACAAGGAAAAGCTGACTGAAGCATTATGGAGTTGTGCAAATTACTGGAGCCCTCTGTAAAAGCAACGTGTGCTGCTCTTGACCACTGGTGATGACCTCAGTGCTCTTTAACTTCACTTCTGTTTATAGAAGATGTTCTCGGTGTCTTTATTTAAATACAGGAGCTGAGCTCCAGCAGGCTATAACTTGCCAAAGGTTATTGAGACTTTAAAACTCAAGCTCCCTGATTCTCTACCCAGTGAATAATGATACACAGTCTGAGAAAGTAGAACAACACTTAAGAAAAGCTGTTTTGTTTTGTGTTTAGTATGTGTTCCTGAACTTCATTCTAAACTCTGAAGGCGGGCTTCTTCGATTGTCCACCTTTGGCTCACACACAGTAGCAGATTAAACTGATTTTCATTAATAACTATTACCACCTGGATTCAGCAATAAAAATACAAAAACAATAAAATTAATAACCAGTAACAATCCTAAGTAGTTCCTATTTTAAATTATGTGCTTATTACAGGAAATTATGGAAAAATAAATAGAAAATACAACCTATTTGCTCATATTCCACCTTACCTGTACATTTAAAGATTGAGCAGCAGCCTGTAAACTTGTCCCAGCTAGCTGGACCTAAGAGGAAAGTAGTCAATAGTGGGCATAATAATCTAAAATATTCTCATTTATCACTAGAGGTGTCATCAAGAAATACTTCAGATACTAAGATACAGCACCAAGTTAGAACTGAACATTGAAAGATATTATTTTATGGGGTTATAACTTTACATACAAGCTCATAGTTCCCCTCATTCCAACTGAAGCTGCAGAAACTTCTTTTGAATTAGCACCATCAATAAATGTGGACCATGAAGCATGCCATTTGCTCTGGGTGGGTGCTCCTTATTTTATATTTTACTCATAGTCATAAGTTGCCTAGGGTTTAAAAACATAACTTATATCTCCCAACAAACTATCCCCATGCATTGATTTTTATCATTAGGAACAAAAGAATTAGTTAACAGAATTTATCCTATGGAAAAAAAACACATGAAAAAAAAATCTGTCTCAATATTTAATATTCATACTTTAAAAAGTTCAAATCATGGTCATATTAAAGGACAGTCATGCAATTAGAAAACTATCATTTGGCAATCATGATAGCAACCTGATTTAGACAAGAGTCACCATCA
Source organism: Mastomys coucha (assembly GCF_008632895.1). Taxonomy (NCBI): domain Eukaryota; kingdom Metazoa; phylum Chordata; class Mammalia; order Rodentia; family Muridae; genus Mastomys; species Mastomys coucha. The sequence continues at coordinate 63,321,143 of NW_022196891.1, forward strand.
GATCATCTAAGTAGGGGCAAACTGAGAATAAGAATTTATATGAGCTCCACTCTCTCTCAACAGATGCTGAGATTCTGAAGGTAAGTCCACAGGGAGGGCTATCTGACACAATGATAGGTGTGCACAAATAACGATGCAACTATGAGAGATTTGCCTTCTGCTGCAAGCACTGTGAAGAGGGTATTTCTTATATTGTAATCCTATCAAAAGCAGATTAACCTGAATCAAAAATAATCTAATCATGACAAGAAAGCAGACAAACTCAATTTTGGAACCTTCTTGAATGTTTGGTTTGTGCTCTTAAAAAATGTTAGTCTTTTTAAAAATTAAATATTCATTCATTTATTCATTCATTCATTTATTAAGGGAGTAAGTTTTCTCCTATCTTGCAGCCCCTCAAAGGTTAATATCTTGAAAGTAAAGAAAGACTAAAAAGAGAGAAGACTATAAACTAGACTTGAGTAACTGGAAGATGAAACAAAATGGTGTTGCTTTGTGAGTTCATTTTCCCACCCTTTGCCTACCCTTGTGGTTTAACCCCCATCACTAGATAGGAGAGGGAGAGGGAGAGGGGGAGGGGGGAGGGGGAGGGGGAGGGAAAGGAGAAGGAGAGAGGGGATCCCTGAATCTAATATCTTTCTTTTTGTTTCTTGTTTGAGTAGGACTATTAATAAACCACAACCAAACCCCCTGAACAACCACCAATCCACCTATAGGGGCTCGAAGATTTATATACTCTCTGAAAAATTTCCAGGATTCCAAACACCATAGAGTCCATACAACTATTTGCAGGTAGCAAAACCACGCCTCTGCTTGAGCACAAGACAAATCATAGTCATCTGCTGCAGACAGTCTGAAGCAGCCCCACATTCCCATGCCTGGGATTAAAATGAAACTACATTCTTATAATATTTCTATGTTTTTAAAGAAAACAAAATTCCAAAACTGTCCTGACAGAATGGTGGTAGTGAAAATAAACAGTAGAGAATAGGAAAGCTGTTGTATAAGGATACAGGCAACTAGCTAGACACAGATGACCTTGACTTCACTTAAAATACAAATTTGAGGGGAGTTTCTTAAAATTTCACCTATTTTCAAGTACAGCAAAAAAAATTTGTTTTCAAAAATGGTTTGGTAGTCTAATGACATTTGTGTGAAAGAATGGAAACATAAATGAACAGAACAAATGCTCTGATTTAGACTGGAGTCATGTGGTATCAGGGTAACAATTTAAAACTAATTTCTTTCTCTCTTTTTTCGAGACAGGGTTTCTCTGTGTAGCCCTGGCTGTCCTGGAACTCACTCTGCAGACCAGGCTGGCCTCGAACTCAAAAATCCCCCTGCCTCTGCCTGCCGAGTGCTGGGATTAAAGGCGTGTACCACCACTGCCCGGCTTAAAACTAGTTTCTTAAAATCAGAAATTAAGAACATAACAGCAAAGCAAGGTTCTAAGTAGCCACCTAAATTACAAGGGTTTCATGGTAGTGGTGACTGCTATTTCAAATCACTTTGGTGTTTTCCTAGCATCACTAAGCCATCACAGATTCAAGCTCATGTTCATATAAAAGAGTGACTTAGCTGTTATATATGCCCTATGCAACAAAAAATTCTTTTGTTCACAGTTATAGAATCAATAGCTAGCTATGCAAAATCTATTAATTCCACATGAATCACTGAGCAGAAGAGTTACACATGATCTGAAATAGCCTCCCTAGCATGTCACACCTCCTTGTTTAAATGCATTCTCAGTCATGGCTGCTGGTAAACAGTCTACCTGGTGAAGATGTCCAAGGAAAGCCTGGGCCTGGGCTGTGGAGATTGCTCCTCCAACAGGCACGGGCTGTTTCTGAAAGTCCAGGCCATTGGTTTGCGTGCCTGGAAAGCAAGCAAAACAACTATTAAGTAAAGTAAATTCAAATGAAGCAAAGCACTCAACTACAGTTACCAGCATCACTAGGAATTGTCTGAACAATCACTTCTCTAAATATCTTCAATAAGGTGAAGAGATTTGGAAAAACGGCAACTGGCCATTATGGGAGGGGGTCCAGAAACTCTGAAGGATAGGAGGCAGGAAGACAGAAGAGCTAGAAGATAGGGAGAAGTGCTGTGAAAGGTTGTTTTCTGGATGTGAAATGGTCATGAACTTGTGCCTGTAGGGACCTGCTTAAGATCCACAAGATCAAGCCAGTAAAAATTCTAGCACAATAGAGAAGAACTATTCAGACTCCATCCTTCTAATAAGGAGCCACTGGCAGCTGATAGCTGCTGTAGGAGGGAGGATCAATCTGTTTTGAGGGTGTTCTACTAGTAGGTTTTCTGTGCCCCAAACCCATATACATATGGGCAACACTAATTTTACTTAGTGGGTAATCCAAACAACAGCCAACCCCCAAGAAGCCATGAAGTTAGGAGGGGGGGTGAGAGGAGTAGAAGGAGGAAAGTACAGAGTAGACATGATATTTTATAATACACATATATGAATTCTCTGGAATAAAGAAAAATTTTAAGTAAAAGGAAAAAGGAAATAGAGTAGAGTGCTAGTTTGGATGAGAATAGCCCCATAGGCTTATGTATTTGAATACTTGGCCCCTAGTTGGGGAAAACTCTTTTAGGAGGTATGGCCTTTTTGGAGATGTGTCACTGGGGGTGGGTTTTGAGGTTTCAAAATCCCATGCCAGTCTCTGTTAACCCTTTAGCCTCATGGTTGTGGTTACTGTTTCAAGATGTGTTTCAGCTACTACTCCAGCATCATGCCTGTCTGCTCATGATGGTCACAACTCCCACTCTGCAACCTGTAAGACCCTGATAAACTTTCTCCAGTAAGCTGTCTTGGCCATGGTGTCTTAGCTCGGCAGTAGAGAAGTAACTAAGACAAATGATTTCTCTTCAAAAGGTAGAACAAGTATGAAACACCAACAATGCTTAAAGACCAGGTCAAAAATGAAACAATGACCACCCTAAGAGTCTCTGAGCTAGGCAGCAGCAGTGGTGCACATCTTCAATCCCAGTGCTTTGTAGGTAGAGTCAGGCGGATCTCTGCGAGTTTGAGGCCAGCCGGTTTACAGAGTGGCTTCCAGTACAGCCAAGCCTATACAAAGAAACCTTGTTTGAGGTGGGGGTGGGGTGGGAGAGAAGAGTTACTGATCACAGTATTGAGACTCAGTGATTGAAGCAACCAGGTTAAAACTGGCATGGCATTTATGGTGGTCTTTAGGAAGAGATCATTTTTAATGTTGGAAAAGATGCTACAGACTGTCCTGAGAGAGGGTCTCCGGTTGCCTTCTACTCCTGTCTTACTTGGGTGAGTATTTTACAGAAGAAATTCACTGGTGACTTTGTGAGAAGCAAGAAGGACTTAACACTGATAGAAACACTTTAGTTAGAGGCTGTCTGATAGTAAAGTCACATTTTATATAAAAAATAGTTTTGTTTTAGTAATGATTTCCTCAATATAAAAATAGAGATTCATATATATTCACATATATATGATTCATATATATCTTTCACCCCCACACCTGCCCCCAGGGTCTCACAAAGAACTCAGACTGGCCTCAAACTTATGACTTTCTTTCCTTAGTTTCCCAAGTGCTGAGATTACAAATGTGTGCCATCAGAAGCAGCCTCACTATTTCTGAAACAGTGCCAGTGATCACCGTTACACATCCAACTTTCATAGAGTCCATCCAAACCCACACATTGATTCTCATTCAGGTCCCATATAAAATGATAGCAAGCTCCTTATAAATTACAAGGCACTAAAATAACACAAGACCTGAGTTCCAGCATCCTGAGTCCAGGAGACTACTGTTCACAGCAGCAGCACTTAACACTGTTTGATTGCTATGACTTTGTCTCTTAGGGGGTGGGATAAAGGATAGTAGTTGTACTGTAAATATCTCAATCCATAAAAATATTAGGATATATTGGCATCTCAAAAACTCTTCTGGCTGAGGAGAGACTGCTTCTCCTAGGATCAGTGAATACTCTGTTAGTCTAAGCTTTTTCTCCTTGTTTTTTTATCTGTTGGGTTTTTTTGTTTGTTTGTTTGTTTTTTGTTTTTACTTCTAACTACCTGCTTTTTCCAGGGGTGTCACATATATCTCCTGTCGCCAAGACCTGTGAGTATAACAAACTTGGCTTTCCAGAGCCTTCACTTGTGATTTTTTGTACCTATGACTGACTGACCATTAGGTACAAGAAGAGAAGACTGTTCCGGTGTACAAAGAACACTAAGATAACCACTAAGATATGTACAGAAATGTAAGATGCAGGAGCAGGTAATTTCTCTTAATAAGATACTTGAGACATTGTGAGATGAGAGCAGAAATAAGATATCACACAGACAAACTTTGCTAAACTATGCTAACAAAGAAAGATGGTCTGACACCAAACAACACAACTGAACTTCATATGAGCTATTTTGAGGAGACAGCGATGCTCAGAGGGAAAACTACGTAATACTTCAGTTTACATGCTTGGAAGAATTGGAACATTGGAAAAAGGAGCCAGGAGTTTATTCATGGAGCTCTTGGCCAATGAATCATGTAAGATTAATATAGACACATGAAGGTCTAAAGACTCTGAAAGAACACCAAAGTATTCTAGAGTACATCAAGAAATGATGGGCCAGAGCCAAAGATTCTGTAGACTAGCACTACCATGATGAATCTTTGGAATCTTATATCCATAATGCATACAGAGAAATAATGCATACAGAGAAATAATGCATACAGAGAAATAATGCATACAGAGAAATAATGCATACAGAGAAAAACGGGTTAAAGACAAACAGGCAATCAGAAAGTAAGCGGGTAGGAAACTCTTGATTCTAGTATCTCCCAAGTGCTAAGGGAATAGGGTGGTTTAATCTGTAAATTTCTATAGGAAAATATCAAATCACTGAGAAATTAATCTGAAGAAAACAGAAGACAGTGATAGAAGACCAATACTTAATGAAATTGGGAAAACTCTCTAAAAAATAACATTTTTCAAGACTGTCTCAAGAAGAAATAGAAAATATAAGAGTCTTACAACATTTAAAGAAATTGGATTAGTAGATTAAAAAAAAAAACTCTCCCAAAGTGAATGGAATGCCTAGATATATTTTATCAAGAAATGCTTCCAAAATTTTAATGAATAATTAATTCAAACCATTTACATATTTTCCTAAGAGAACAGTATTAACAAAACAAAACATGAAACACTTCCTATCTAATTAACTAATGTCAGCATAAACTTGATAACATAACCTGACAAAGATAAGTATGAAAAAAGAAAAAAATATACAAGCAAGTTTCATTCATAAACAGTTACCTTAAAAAAAGAAAAGAGAAAAAAAAAGGACATAAAAAGAAAAAATATTTGGGTGTACAGAATGAAGACCATGAGAGATGAGCCCAAGGACAGCACCACTTACAAGGTATAGGCCCAGCTAACAAAGATTTGAATTTTTGTGAGGTTTAAGAATCCAAGAGTCGGTCTGGGCTAGTACCCAAAGCAGAGTGTGGGTGCAAATTCTGCAGCCAGCCCCACAACATCCAGAGGAAGCTCCAATCTCAGGCGCTCTAACATGCCCAGGATCATAGGATCAGAGATGAGGAGGACACATCTGTCCCAACACCGGGAGTAACTGGGACCTGTGGGACCCAAGCACACAGGAGCACCGCCTGATCAGTGGCACAGGTTGCTTCGGGTCTGTCTGGGCCAGTGCCCTGAGCAGACTTGGGCCCAAAGTCTGAAGCGAGTCCCATAATACCCAGAGGAAACTGTACTCCCAGGCTCTCTAACGGGCCAAGGATTACAGGATCCCAGAATCACAGGATCAAAGAGACAGCTTGACTATGAGGAGTTCTAACACAACCAGGATCACAGGAAGGACAAGCACCAGTCAGATTTAGCCAGGGCAGATAGCACTAGAGATAACCAGATGGCGGGAGGCAAGCATAAGAAAATAAGCAACAGAAACCAAGGTTACCTGGCATCATCAGAAACCAATTCTCCCACCATAGCAGCTCCTGGCCACACAATTACACCGGAAAAGCAAGATTTGGATCCAAAATCACTTCTCAGGATGATGATAGAGGCCATTAAGAAGGACATGAATAACTCCCTTAAAGAAATACAGGAGAACACAGTAAACAGCTAGAAGCCCTTAAAGAAGAAACACAAAATTCCCTGAAAGAAATACAGGAAAATACAATCAAACAGGTGAAGGAAATGAACAAAACCATCCAGGATCTAAAAATGGAAATAGAAACAAGAAATCACAAGGGAAGACAACCATGGAGATAGAAAGCCTAGGAAAGAGATCAGGAGTCATAGATGCAAGAATCACCAACAGAATACAAGAGATAAAAGAGAGAATCTCCCAGTCTGTCTGGGCTGGTGCCCTGAATAGACACTGGGAGCAAGCTCTGTAGCCAGTCCCACAACACCTAGAGGAAGCTCCACTCCCAGGCACTCTAACACGTCCAGGATCAGAGGTGAGGAGGACACAACATCTGTCCCAATACCGGGCGTAACTGGTATTGGACCAGCTGGACCAGGCACATAGGTACTCTGCCAGCCCAGTGGCTCAGGTTCTTTCCTGTTCCACAACACCCAGAGAAAGCTCCACTCCCAGGCACTCTTCACACGTCCAGGATCAGAGGTAAGGAGGATACAACATCTGTTCGGGAGTAACTGGGAACAGTGGGACCAGGCACACAGGAACTCCACCAGCAGAGTGACTCAGGTTCCTTCTGGTATGTCAGGGCTGGTGCCCTGAGCAGACCTTGAGCTAAAGCTCTGCAGCCAGTCCCACAATACCCAGAGAGAGCTCCACTCCTAGGTAATCTAACAAGCCCAGGGTCACAGGATCACAGAGACAGCTTGATTCTGAGGAGTTCTGACATAACCAGGATCACAGGAAGGACAGGCACCAATCAGATTTAGCAAGGGCAGGTAGCACTAGAGATAACCAGATGATGCAGGGCAAGCGTAAGAATATAAGCAACAAAAAACAAGGTTCCTTGGCATCATCAGAACCCAATTCTCCCACCACAGCAAGTCCTGGACACACCATCACACCAGAAAAGC
>NW_022196891.1:63328821-63329934 GCF_008632895.1 Mastomys coucha
ATGCACTAAACAAAGAAAGAATTTTAAAAGCAGTAAGGGAAAAAGGTCAAGTAACATGTAAAGGCAGGTCAGGATCAGAATTACACCAAACTTCTCACTAGTGACTATGAAAGCTAGAAGATCCTGGGCGAATGTCATACAGACCCTACAAGAACACAAATGCCAGCCTAGGCTACTATACCCAGCAAAACTCTCAATTACCATAGATGGAGAAACCAAGATATTCTATGACAAAACAAAATTTACACAATGTCTTTCCACAAATCCAGTTCTACAAAGGATAGTAGATGAAAAACATCAACATAAGAAGCAAAACTACACCCTAGAAGCAAGAAAGTAATCTTTCAACAAATCCACACAAACCTAATTCCACCTCTTACAACAAAAACAACAGAAAATAACTATTACTTTTTCTTAATATTAATTACCTCTTAATATGAAAATTAATATTACCAACTTATCCTAATCGATTCAAATTCAAAAGTATGAGGAATTGGAAATTTGTTGGCTATCATCTCGTGGTCTAATTTGGTAATTGAAGAAATAGGTTCAATATTGTACAATCCATATATTCTTTCTGCTGTCTTGCTGGGTACCACATAATGGTCTTGAAACCATTCTTCTCCTATCTCAGTCTTTCTATTAGTAGGGTTGTTTATTTGATGTTTTTACACTATACTATGGTTTTCAGAACAGCTTACATATTTCAAAATTATTTATACAGCCAAAAGAAATATAAACAATTAACTTGGGAGGTGGCTTGGAAGAGAACAACAAAGAGTGAGACTGAATACTTTGCTTGATGTTTGTAGCTCTTGTATCAAGTTTGAAGAAGAGGACTTTATAAGTCAGTCTTTCTCTGAGATGAATGCTTTTCAAAATCATCACAGCCAATGAGCCAGATTCTTACCCTCACCTAATGTCTGTGCTACCCTCCAAGCAGAGCCATTGTTCATTGAGACAGTTGGTAAATGACTTCACAGATAGACCATCTTATACACACACCATTTCTTAAGTGAATGTAATGTGTTCTCTGTGGGCTGAAAATGAAGTCACTCACTCAAGTCAAATAGCTTTGACCATAACAGGAAGTCTGTATCCAAAAATCGAGCC
>NW_022196891.1:63330281-63340590 GCF_008632895.1 Mastomys coucha
AAAAAAAAAAAAAAAAAAAAAAAAAAAAAAAAGACTGTTCCATAGAGTCTGTTCCAATCTATTCTTTAAGACAGGCAAAATATAAGGGCATTTTAGTTTAAGCACAGCTAAAGCAGTGACAACCAACCTAGCACTGTAGAAGATACTTAGAGGAGTGTTATACAGAGAAGGAAGAAAGGTACATGATAATCCAGAAAACATCTACTAGTGTGGAAGAAAGAAAAGGAGAAACGATCCAACCAACTAGACAGACAACCAATTAAATTAGTAAACAAGTATCAACCTCACATGTAAATGGCCTCAACTTGTCAACTGACTGGCTGATTACAAAACTAGACGAGACTAACTTCTGCTGCCAAGAAACATACCATTCCGGTGCACTTAGATACACACGGACTGAGAGTCAAGTAGTCAGGCAAGTAAAAGAGTAAGCTGGGTGAGCTGTTCTGACGGCTGGTAAGGCAGAGTTCAGGCCAGAGTTCCAAAACAGGGTCATTACATGCTAGCTAAAGGAACATTCCACCAAAAAGATACAACAATTATGAACACACATGCACAGGATATAGGCGCTCCCAAATTTATCAAATAAACACTAATGGGTATAAAAGGGCCAGTTGGGCCCAACAAAATAAGTATTGACTACGTTAATATTCAGTTCTCATCTTCAAATAAGTTGTCCAATCTAAAAAGTCAATCTTTAGACTTAAACTACATCATAAATCAAATGGGCTCAACAAATATGTACAGAATATTCTAACAGTAGCCTTAGGTCAAAAAAGTAAGCCTTAACAAATAAAAAAGGAAACTAAAGTAGTAATTTGTGTCTTATTTGATAAAACTGAAATAAAGCAACTAACAGCAAGAAAAACGATGCAAACTACAAGTACTAAAAAAATAAACTGCCTTTTCTGGTTTGTTTTTGAGACATGGTCTCTTTTAGTTCAGGTTGTCCTGAAACTTGCTACACAGTTGAGGATGACCATGAATTCCTTTAAGCCTCTATTTCTGAAGGGTTGGAATTATAGGCATGAGCCATGACATCTATCTATGATATTCTTTCTTGAGTGTGCAATGGGTCACTGAAGAAATCAGAGAAGAAATTTAAGACTCCTCAACCAAATAGAACTGAAAGCATGGCTTGCCTGACCCTTGTGGTAACCCAATAACCATCACTGGCCATGACTTAAATGAACTTACCAAGCATTTCAGTGTGACCAAAGAACTGAATGAATTCTTAATTTAGTGTAATATAAATTTAAATATCAGTTGCAGCTATTGGATACCATGCTGGCAATGGTATAGGTCCCTATGCCTCTGCCAACCTTCTCAATGGTTGAGGAAGGCTCTGTGACTGGTCCTTCTTCCAGCTTATTCCAGTCTCTTTCTCTTAGAAACTCCTTGCTTAGGGCCCTCCATGACCAGTGTTCCTTTCTCTGGAAGGAGTACTGCTTTCTTTAACTTCTTGTACCTTTCCCTTAAAATACTACAAGACACTGTGAATATAACATTTTCAGAGCTAAAACTATTTCTTTACATTCTACTCCTCTCCTGGGCAGTCCCTGCTCAAAGAACGCTATCATATCCCCAGCCCCACACCAATACAAGTATTCATTTTAGTACATTCTTTTCTTCTTTATTATTTTACTCCCTCACAATCTCCTTACACTGCCCTCTTCCCCAGCAATGGCTCATTAAATTTGACTTCCAATTTCTACTGCCAATGCTCTAGGCCAGGGTGCTATAGAATGGATTTAATTGAAAGAGCAGTGCAGTCTAGATTTTGCTTCAAGCAAGATGTAAAGTATAACATGGCTAGAAGTTCTTTTGTGTATATATATATATATATATATATATATATATATATATATATATATAATTCTTTTATTCTTGTTGGAAAAAAATTGTGAAAAACGCATGAAGGAAGCTAAGCTGTCCTTAAAGGGAGAAGGAGAAAGTTACAGACAATCTCTGATAATTTATGCCTACAAATCTTCTCATTGGTGTTCTCCATTTTAATTGGTAATAAATAAAATTGACACTACTTTTAAAATTCTATGTTAGTTAGACTATCATCTCCTGTCAAAAGAATGAGTTACTTTCTCATTTATTTATTACAAAAGTATAATCACAATTCACCACAATAATTAATTAGCTAATTTGGAGACAGGATCTCTCTGGAGCTCTGGCTGTCTTAGAACTGATTCTGTAGACCAGGCTGGCCTCAAAATCACAGAGATCTTTGTGCATCTGCCTCCCAAGTGCTGAATTAAGGTGTACACCACTATACCAGCACCACCATTCTTCAAGCTCAGCAATCATTACTTCTCTGCTTCTTGCTACAGGTGCACACAGATAGCAGCACAGCCAATTTCTCAGTATACAGTGGTTAGGAGCTCTTAGAAACAGTCCGTTTTGCATGATACCTATTAAGCACTAGGAGAAAGACTCTTTTTCTCACAGGTAGTCGATGCCTGCTTTTAGACCAAAAGTTAATCTATGCTGAACTCTGCTCTCAAGGCTCTTTGGAAGCTCTTCAACCACTTTCAGTAACCCATAGACCAATGGCTCTCTACCCATGCAACCCTTAATACAGTTCCTCATGCTGTAGTGATCCTAACCATAAAATTATTTTTGTTGCTACCATATAACTATAATTTCCTACTGTTGTGATTCATAATATAAATATTTTTGGAGACAAAGGTTTGTCAAAGGGGTGGCGACCCACAGGTTGAAAATCACTGCCATAGAATTTCCTACTATTTAAAACTTTACTATGAAAGCACACCAATAAATATTACTGTTGGAATTTCTACATTGGGGCTTATAAAAGTACCCTTTGCCAATGAAGAATGTGATCCACAAGTAAAATAGGCAATAAACATTATGCTAATGTTAATAATGATAAAATAAAAAAGAGCACTAGAAATAGCCCCTACATAAATTCAAAGGAAAGATAGTCCAGAATCTGAAATATGTAATAGCAATGGTTTGGTTTGCTGAGAGATTCATCTGGAGATGTTCCCAAGACTCAGGCTGAAGGCATCAAGTTCTCAAATTATTAAAGAACAGCAACTATATCCACCAATGTCCTACTCATAGTCGTGATGTGAGAGAAAATGGTATCTGGTCATCTTTTGTGAATACAATTTTTAAATACCTGCGTTATACAGCAGTTTCCTTAGAGCTCCCACATTTCAGCATGTAGGAAAGCGTGCTAGGACTCAGATAGTAAACATCCCCAGAAACTTCAAAAATCCTTGAAACTGACCCAGATGAGTTTGGCTCTTCCGTTCCCCGGTTTATATAAGCAGTGAAGACTGCCAAGAGACTCTGACAAGCTACCTGGAAGAGATAGTCTCTAACCTGTCCAGCTGCCTGCCAACTGCCGTGGTTACACTCTATGCTTCCAGCTTTCAGCGTCTCACTCACAATGGAATGATGCAGTGATGCAGCTGCCTTTGAGTCATTGATGCTCCTGCAAGTAATCCTTCCCCTGTATTCCTGTAATTACCCTCAAACTCACAGGCTCACCAAGCCATTGTAGTAATAATGGCTGAATTAAAGTCTCTACAAGAATGTAATTCTGCATTTTTGGGAATGACTAAATGGAAAAGGGTCTGGAGATCATATAACATACCGTAACTTTTTTAAAAAAAAGTCAGAGGTACTTGGTACAACTTTCTTTCACTTCATCTTAGCTTTTACTGCTTCTTCATGCTGAAGGTAAAATGCAACCACCATTTTGTTTAAATGTAACCCATTCTTCAATGGGCAGCATAAACTCTACCTCCTCTAATGTCTTCCATAACACTTTCTATCCAACTGGAAATACATTTTCCCTTACACTGAATTCTCATGAATCACATACTTCTTAATGAAGAGTCTCAATGTTGACTATCTTTTATATATCTTTCTGTAAGATGAATTTGATACCCAAATCATTATTTTACTGCACTTAGTGATCCCTCTGGGTACAGTAGGCACCTGGAACGCTGAAGACCAAATGCAGCTTTCCTGTCTTCTTTCCAGCTTCACTTGCAAAGCTAACCTTCTCTTCTGTGTACTTGCATCTCATGTTTCTGCATGTTTATAGTACATTGAGCATGAGGTTGATGTTAGGAATCATACTTGATCTCTCTTCCTCCATATTCACTGAGGCAAAATCTCTCAATCAGACTCAGTGCTAAAAGACATGGGTAGCCTTGCTAGCCAGCTTGCTTAGAGAATGCTCCACCACTGCCTTTCAAGGCTGGAATTACAGGCAAGCTACTGCATCCATCCAACATTCATGTGGGTTTCTTGAAATTTGAACGCTGGTCCTCCCCCCACCCTCCCAACGCACTTGTTTTAATTTTCTCCCTCAATGGTGGTTCATTTTTACCTGGCTTATAAGCATATTTAAAAATCATTAAAAGAAATAACCCACAGAGCAAACTGATAGCCTACATACTGAATGGCAGAAAATCTTTACACCATACTTCAGACAGAGGGGTTAATGTTCAGAATTTACAAAGAGCTGCAGAAGTCAAACACCAAGGAAATAAAACTGCCAATTAACAAATGGGCAGATAAACTGAATAAATACCTTAAAAAAAGAAACAAAAATGGCCAATAACTATTTTTAATGTGTTAATATCCCTAGCCATGAGGGCAATGAGAATTTAAAGTACTCTGAGATGAGACCTCTCCCCAGTGAGAATGGCTTTCATCAATAAGCCTGACAAATGTGGTAGAAGGTGTGGTGACATCACTGTTGGGAGAGATGCAAATTAGTATAGTCATCGTGGAAATCAGCCTGGAAATTTCTCAAATAATTAAAAATAGAACTACTATATGATCTTGCTATTTTACTCCTGGGTCCATACCCAGAACTCTGCAATCTATTACAGAGATACTTACACCTCTTGTGCTTTATTTACTAGACCAAGAAATTGGAATCAGGTTTGTCAACAGATGAATGGCTAATAAAAACTTGATATATAATACATAAATGAAATACTGTACAGTTCTAAAAAAAATGTAATCACAAAATTTGCAGGAGAATTGATGGATTTTGATTGTGTAATATTAAATGAAGTTACATAATCTCAGAAAGAAAAAATACATCATTTTCTTCATATGGAAACTAGCCAGTTATATGCAAATAAATGTGCATGGGCTACAATGTGACATGTAGAAAAAAGAAGAAGAAGAAAGGCTGAGGGGGTGGGAAGGATTGAATGTAGGCAACAGATACAAATTATGACAAGGGATACGAAGCTAATTTCTAACTCTGCATGGATTTTTTTTGTTTTGTTTTTGGTAGTTGATACTGCATAAAAATAGATAGCGAAGTATAAAATTCAATGTGAAGGAAGCTTAATAGCTTCTGTTCTGAATGTATAATTTAACTGTATAGCCCTGAGTTGTATAGTCTTTTGAATCTGGTTAATTTTGGTGTGTTGTATTTATTTCTTTGCAACTCCTCCAAAGTTCTGATTCTAAAGGCATGTACCACTATACTCCACTTAAAAAATAATTTACAAAGAAAGGAAGGAAGGAAGGCAGGCAGGCAGGCAGGCTATTTAATGATATTATGTTGCTCTTCTATGCTTGATCTTGGATAACTCACCATAAACTATCCAGAACCACTTTTGTTAATGTCTTGGCTCTTAGTGGATTGCTAAGCCTCTAAAGATTGTGAGTCTCCTCTGTTTGTACCAAATCTAATAATAACATCTATATATTTTACATGTGAGACAGGTAAACCTGAACAAACCCACATCACAAATTGATTGTGAGCATACAAAGATTGTTTGTCCAAAATGCATGGTCAGAATGCCTGACCTTCACACCTCTCATTACCCTTAAAATCCTATAAAGCAAACTTATCATTTTAGGATAGTGATCATTTTAGGAAATAGTGGTCAACACAACTATTTCCTGAACCAATAAAGTTTTAGGCTTTGGTATTATATAATATTCAGAGTTCCTTTCTTTAAAATTTGGACTTTTTCACGAACTACAAAAACAAACAAACCCACAATTAAATTACTAAACAAACGGAAAAGAGCAAACAGTCTATAGTTTACTGTATTTTAAAATGAAAATTGAAACAGGCATAACATCTAAACAAGCTATTATTACTTTATCGTGGCAATAATGGTGCCCCTGAGTTTCACGTTTTCTTTGCTTGAGGCAAGATCTTGTTATGTAGTGTAGCCTGGCCTCAAACTCAAGATAATCCTCTTGCCTTAGTTTTCCAACTGTTGGGCATAACCCATTAGACCCTAGTTAAAAAAAAAAAAATCTGGCCAGGCAGTGGTGCACGCCTTTAATCCCAGCACTTGGGAGGCAGAGGCAGGCGGATTTCTGAGTTCGAGGCCAGCCTGGTCTACAGAGTGAGTGCCAGGACAGCAAGGGCTATACAGAGAAACCCTGTCTCGAAAAAACAAAGACAAAGACAAAGACAAAACAAAACAAACAAACAAACAAAAATCTGAAATTTTATTTCTAATATATCAAACATGATAATCTATTGTACAACACAAACTCAAATGTCTCTATAATTCTTAACAAGTTAGAACCAGCAGAGAATGCTAAGAGCATAGCGGCAGGCTCTCAACACTGAGGAATCAACAAAGTTTGCTCTCATTCCGAAGTGGTTCACAATATGGAAACAGTTTGTGTCTATGAAGATAGTGCACACTGCACCAGAGAAACAAGAAGTGAGCTCTATGCTTCTCAGGGTAGTAATCAGCTCATATCTGATCTAGCTAGATGGTACTATATTAGCAGAGATCTTACAGAAAAGCAATTAATTTTCTCTTTGTAGAGAAAAAAAGAATATTAATCACTACCACTGGTGATGGAGAAACAAAGAAGTCTAGGAAAATGTGTTACTGGTCTTAAAAAGTATCTATCTGAGTGTGTGTCACACGCCTTTGATCCCAGAACTCTTGAAGGGAGAGGCACCAGGATCTTTAGGAGTTCAAGGCCAGCTTTTTTTTTTTTTTAATTTATATAAAGTGTTCCAGGCCAATCACTGTTCTAAAAACAAACAAGGACAAAACACAAAAGTGACTATGTAAATTGATAACTCTCAGCTCTATGAGGAGTCTGTTACACATTTCATATCCTCAGAAGTAATTCACAAAATGGTCAACAAGTGCTGCAGCCAGAATTCATTTTATAGAGTTCTATAAATGGCTTTGGGTTTCAACATACACAGTGTGTTGCTTTAATTTTCAATTTTATGTATTATACTTTATGAAAAAAAACTTATACAGGGTGCTACTAAACTTGCCTTTATTTCCTCTCTGGTTTTATACTTTAACTCCCTATTCTATGCAATAATATCTAACCTGTCATGTGAATTTAAATGAAATCAAGTAATATGCACAGCACTAAAGGTTTTTTTAAAAAAATACAACAAAGGTTGAAATTAAATATTGTAGGCACTCAGTAAATGGTAGTTAGAGAAATTGTGGTATTAAAAGTAAATACAGATTTTCAAGGGGTCTGACATCATGGATATTTTCAACATTCTGTAATCATTCTAAGTTTCTTTTCCATTAGAGAAATTTGGGAGGTACTCTTTAGATGTGGGAGTCCTACCGACACTTCCTAGCCTCTTCATAGGTCTGACTGCCTAGTTACTCTCTGCAAACAAGTCCCAGTCCTTTGGAAAGGCCACTTACATCAGCAAAAGTCACTGATAAGATAAAGAAGGGGTCCAGACAAGGAAGAGAAACAAGAAGCTGGTTGGACAGAATGCAATGCGGCTTCTCCTCATCTTGGGGAAGAGATGCCTTGGTAGCTGTTCAGCTAGCCTCAACAAGACAAGCGGGGACATATTGAATATGGGATGCTGAACACCAAAGCCTCACTCTCCCATAAAAAAAGTACCTGTTTTCAGAAGGTTCTTCTGTGTTGTTCCAAATACAGGACAGTTTACAACGAGACAGTGCAGACATAAGACTCCCACTGAGTCAACTCAATCTTCTACTGTAATTAAAAACTGTCTAGCTATGATTAGGAGGAGTGGAAAATAAAGTTTCAAGAGAGACTGTCCTTCTTACTACCTCCCATAGTTAAGACATATTTTGAAATGATAGTCAGAGAAGTAAACCCTCTCAGTAAGTAAAAAGCCTAGTTTACCTTACAATGATATTTTTTTATAACTCTTTGCCCACAATTCCTTTAATATGGTTTAAAGTTTTAATTTTTGCCTCTAGCAGAAACTGGGGAAATTTCTATATCATATCTGCCAGATGATGGCTATACTGTCAAATGGCCTATGAGCTGACTGATTTATAAGGATGGGCTGAATCTATATTATAGATTTACCTTTCTCTCAAAGTTTCATTTTTTAATTTATATGATACTTAGTTTCTTTCTCTCTCTCTCTCTCTCTCTCTCTCTCTCTCTCTCTCTCTCTCTCTCTCTCTGGTTTTTCGAAACAGGGTTTCTCTGTGTAGCCCCGGCTTTCCTGGAACTCACTCTGTAGACCAGGCTGGCCTCAAACTCAGAAATCTGCCTGCCTCTGCCTCCCATGTGCTGGGATTAAAGGCGTGTGCCACCACTGCCTGGCAGTTTTTCTCTTGATAAAAGGTTTGAGTTAAGTATATATTTTATTAAAATGAAATGAAAGGATGTATTAGATGAGTTTAGAACTTCTTACAGCCATGATCAAAACTTTAGCATAATTTATATCAAATGCAGGGTAGACCATATCTACTATTCTGATTATACCTATAACCAAGAAACTTAATCTAACAGCCTATGGCACATATGACCCTTTAATGCTTCACATATATATTCTCACTCAGTACTCATGATGACCCACGAAATATCCCTACTGAATAAATTAAGCCTCAAAAAGACTGAGGAAATTGCCTAGTCACACAGTTATGATTAAGTGGTAAATCCATAATCCAGACCTAGGAGTATGTGTCCCAAAGGACCATTCCCATAACTACCTCTAGTTTCTCTGATGGATGGAATCCAATAAATGAAGCACTCCTCAGAGGAGTTAGATAATGTTAAATACAATTCCAGTCCCTACAAGTACTACATCATACTTCATAAGCAGATACACAAATTTCTCTGTATTTGTCAACACGGTATCCAAGCTAAGTGGACACTTTCATTTCAGCTCTATGAGCAAGTGTAAAAGATGGACAAGAATGCTTGCTTACCTGAGCTGGCATCTCCACTCTCCATAGGAGATTTATTGGTTTCTGACGGATTGTTCATTCTTGAGTCTGCAATTAGACAAAGGTAGAGAAGGTGTTTAAAAAACTAGGGGTGAAGATGAAGTTAAGGAGGCAAAACTATGGCCAAGGCAAGTGTTAACCAATATCACAGTGGTTCATCATTTTCAAGAAGCCCATGCATAGCATATGGCAGGCTACAACATTACAAATAGAGTAAAAAAGTTACCTGACAAATATTCAGGAGTTCCTAATTCATAAAGAAACTCACAAATAAATTATCTAATAAAATTTAAGATTCTTTAAGAGAAAAATCTAAGGTGAAAAAGATTATATTACAGTCTGATATACCAAAAAAAGAAAATCAATTCTTTACAAGAGGCATGTGTAATATACTTTTAAAATTAACTGGGAAGCTGGAAATATCTCAGAAAGTAAGAACTGTTATTCTCAAATGATTCTTTTTCTAAAAGCAAAGATAGTAGTTAAGTATAACTAAAACAAATTCACAGTTAATAATAATCTAACAGATGAAAGGAAACTTGTCTCAACACATTCATTTGACTTCCTTAGCCACACTAGAGCCAATAGGTGGTATGCCAAACACACACCTCATTAAAAACAAGCAGAACAAACTACACCCGAATCTGAACAACAGGCATCTATCTCTACAGTTCCAAAAGAGCCACGCCCACCTATAAACAGCCAGTTAATTTAGGGTCCTTTCTTTCTAGTGTATTAAGTTGTGGTTTCCATAGTAAAATGTTGTCAACCACTATTAGCAATTCCAGAAAACATGTAGGAAAGGAGACAAGAACAACCTATGCCCTGCTACTTCCTCCCAAGGGTCAACAGAATAGACAAAAGAGACATTTGGCTCCACATTCACTACAGACTTAACGTTTATCATAAAATAACACTATTACCAAGTAAGCTCTATCTCTCTGCATCATTAAGGACCATTAACTAAGTTATTGTAAGAGAACAAATCAAACCATATTATACCAACTTTTAAAAATCTGCAGAAAATGTTTAATTAAGAAGACAAGCCGGGCTGTGGTGGCACACGCCTTTAATCCCAGCACTTGGGAGGCAGAGGCAGGCGGATTTCTGAG
>NW_022196891.1:63340865-63346092 GCF_008632895.1 Mastomys coucha
GCCAGCCTGGTCTACAGAGTGAGTTCCAGGACAGCCAGGGCTACACAGAGAAATCCTATCTTGAAAAACCAAAAAAGACAAGACAAGCATTATAAGTCCCAACCATGTTGCCCATAGTTGTCTTACCTACATGTATAAGAAATGAGGAAAAATAATAGGAACTTTTCATATTTCATAACCTAGAAATTGGGCAGTTTGTTTTCTAGACACTGAGCAATATCTTTCCTAATATAGTAAATTTTTGTAACTGATACACGTCTTACGGGTCTTAACCGTGTATGTTTGTGGTCACAAGTGATACAGCTTCCTTCCTCACTGTCCACCTGAAAGCACACTAAGGTTTGAAAGAACCAGGTGTACAACTTAGTAAAAATTAGCTTTCTGTATGACTTAATTAAAATCTTAGAAAGGTTAACAAATGTCATAAAACTCAAAACATATCATTATACATACACTCAATGTTATTTTAACGAAAAAAAAAATCAGTAAACACATATAAGCAGAGTTAATTTTTTCATGCATAGACACCACAGTAACCAAAAAGCCTAAGTCTTAACAAGTCATGAGCCTGGCCTTGCATAATTCAATGCCTAAATTCCATACTTATAAATCTGAAAATTATGCCACAGGTATTTTACATGACTTTTCTAAGGACCTTTATTGAACTGTCAAGACTGTCAAAAGCATTTTACAAAATCATTTCAAACACAAATAGAATAATATTTTATAAATAAATAAATCTTTTTTTTTTTTTTTGGTTTTTCGAGACAGGGTTTCTCTGTGTAGCCCTGGCTGTCCTGGAGCTCACTCTGTAGACAAGGCTGGCCTGGAACTCAGAAAGCCGCCTGCCTCTGCCTCCCAAGTGCTGGGATTAAAGGCATGCGCCACCACACCCGGCTAAATAAAATATTAATAGTTAAAATTCTGATGTAACGATGGAAGTCTGTTTCAATGAGTGTTAACTCTAAGTAGTTAATTTCTGATATTCAAAACATAAATGGTAAACATAGTTCAAAAAGACATCTTCCTTTCATTTCTTGAATTTCAAACTTAGTAAATTAAAATACAAGTAAATCATTCACTAGTACTTTTGTTTATTAGTAATAGAAAAAACAGAAGCCTATGTTACTTGGCTGATCATGAGTCTAATTTGCAGTCTATAAGTTACTGCTAGGTTGAACTCCTAACTAACATCAATTTGTTGTCTGTATCATGTGCATCCTTGACATAGCAGTTTTCACTCTGACGGACAAGTATTCTGGTTAACTGGAGTTTAGCCATGTTTTCTGTGTAAGAATTCAGATATTTTGAATGTATCAATTTACTTTTTCATTAACTGCTGTAATTTCCAGAATGGAAAATGACACACAGGAAAATAAAAATCATTTGTACTTTGTATCAGATGACTTAAAAAGGCTTTAGTCATCCTTCATGTAAACAGAGAAAAGTCCTCACAAAATATGGCCACCATGCGGCATCATCTATCTAAGCCAAAGCACTTCAACCCATCTTTAGTCACCCGAAATGCTTCATTTCCTCAGGCAGAACCTCCACCCCCAAGGCTCCTGTTCTGTAGGAAGCTCAACATTAACGGGCTTTCAAAAACACATACAACTGGAGTTTCCTAAGATAAAGCTGGATTTAAGAAATCAAAGTGACAAATTTTGAAAACGGCCAGTAACTTGTAATATCTGGAAACTGATCAACAGCACAGTAACCACGATAATTCCCACTATAGCAGTAGTTATAATATTAATTCTGCACTATGACACTATCTTAATTTTCCATTTAGCATTTTTGGTTTTGTATGAGGGATTCTTATTAGATAGGTAAACTATTTTATTCATATGTACATATTATTTTGATATAGTATATATTTTGTTTCTGATTTAAAATGTATTTTAAGTTATATATACTACTTTCTATAGAAATTTTCCAAAAGCAAAAATTTCCTCCATGCAAGACAAATTCAAATATATTATTTGCTGAAAACACACTTGAAAAGCTAGAAATTTCCGAAAAGCAAAAATTTTCTCCACGCAAGGCAAATTCAAATATATTATTTGCTGAAAATATACTCTGAACCAGAAGAGCTGGCCCTAAGGAGGGACCTACAGCAAACTCAAGCATGCTGCTGCCTCACAAAAGCGTTCCTCCTCCTCTGTTCAAGACCTCCCCTCCCCCATGTTGGTTGCATATGTGATTGAGCGTTTATGCATAGTCAATCCCACACATGTTATTTCCATATTAACGCTGTAAAAAAGAACTGTGCTAGTACCCACCTAGAACACAGTCACTGCAGTCCAGCATGGCTGTAAAATCTTCAGGAGGTGCAGACAGTCCAAAGCAAGAAGGAACAGGTAGCGCTTGGGGAGGGGAAGATACTACTATTTCTAACCAATCTGTACTATGTTCTTAAGAGAACAAGGGTGGGAGGAGTGGAAAGTAGATTAACAAGAGAAGCAAACTACAACTTCAGTTACACATAGCAATCTTCAACTGAATAAGGAAACTTCAGTTGCTCAGAGGAGTTTTAGTCTCTTCTACCAGCTAGGACTGACATTGTCAAGGCAACTGAAGCATGAAAAGTTCCCCTTTTTGTAATAAAATAGAAACAAAGATTGCAGCTGGCAGTTTCCATAATGAAGCTTAATCAGTATGCGTGTGATTAGGGCCTTATGCAAATCTCTCCTCGTTAGCACAGCAGCCAGCACTTTGAAGTCCAGGAACAATTCATTTACAGAACACACTGAAAGCACTCCCTGCATAATTTAAATGAATACATAAATATTTATCAGCACATTTGCATATTAATTGGCAGTGCATGAAGGGAAAAATTATCTCCTGAGTGCCAGCATAATAATTAGGAGGATAAAATGAGATTTCTTCCAATGGCCTGGCATCTTGGACCTAACTTGAGCTAGTACCAGGGGAGAAGGGAGGGACAGGAGGCAGAGTTCTGTTAAAATGCCACTGAAATGACATGAACAAATTAGAAACAACTCTACAGACTTAAGCACCTTTAATCTTATTCCTGCTGGCAACAATGACTTCAGTAATAAGAGGATTTGCAAAAGGCTTTCTACACAATCCAAATAATCCCAAGGAAACAATTAGCAAGGTAGGAGCAGAACACAGGCTTGTCAAGATGGTGCTAGTCTACTGATAGGGAATTTTCCAGTTATTAACACACACTGTCAGGAGAAAGTCCTACTTAAAACAGGACAACTGCATAAATGCAGAAGCAGGGAAGAGTGTACAAAAGCATCTTTGAGAGCAGATATTCATTATATATGAATCTTTTTATACTACCAAATTAACAAAGCACATTAGCTGACTGCTGTCTATTATGCAACATGCTCCCATCAAAATCAAACTCAAGAGGGAAGACAGTTTGTTACTTAGAATATGCATCATCCCCAAATGGGCCACGTAACTTCAGAATAAGTATGCTCATGCAATACCACTTAATGGACCTGTGCATGTGTGAGAAAAACACTCTGTACATACAGCCTTATTAAACATGTTTATTAAAATTTGAAATTAAGTTATAACATTTCAGATATCATTATAAAGGATCCAGAAAATTTATACAAGCATTATTAAGGTCTTAGGAATAGAGAAACCAAAGCACAGAAAACTAAAGCACCTTCTACCCAACGGCATATTGAGAACTTGGGGTCAGGATTTCAAATCAGGTTTTACTGACATCAAGGTCCAAGTTCCTGCAAGACCTACACACCTTAAAGGCTCAGTTACACCGTCAGGGAGCTAGAGGGTGGGAAGGAAGGAGGGAGGGGGAAGAAGAGAGGGAGAGTGAAGGGGGAAAGAAACTAAAGCAGAAACTAAAATGGCATGTTTCAGTACTGAGGAAGGAGACTAATAATTAGTAGTAAAGACAGCATGTTTAAAGTGCATACAGATAGTACAGGAGCTGAAAGTAGGGTACCCTCTCATTAATAACCTGTTTTTACTTGTACTTATCTGCAAGCATTCTAATGTCTGGTTTTTAAAATATGTTATGAAATAAAGATGTGTGCAATAATATACATGTAATATAATATACATGTAATAAAGGGTGTTACAGTCAGTATTTGTCCAGTGTTCTACCACACCCTTCACTGCAGCCTTGGGTCTGAACGTACAATATGAACCTTATGTGCTGCACACACTGCCAGACTCAGCATTACTGTGTGTTATTAGTACAGTACAATAGCTGTACTTATAAGGTTTTCTGCTCTTATAGAGACATATAGGACTTGGTATTTTCCTATCATTATCAGTACATAAGTATCAAACTACAGCATCTTTGGGGCTAGAGAGATGGCTCAGCAGTTAATAGCACATGCTGTTCTAGCAAAGGAGCCAGGTTCTGTTCCAAGAACCTACATCATGTGGCTCATAATTATCCATAAACCCAGTCCCAGAGGATCAAATGTCCTCTTCTGGTCTTCTCAGGACCTGTACACACATGGTGTATATAAATATATGTAAGCACACATACATACACATTAAAAAAAAAAAACCAACCCCGTATCTTTGGATTGTATTAAGAAAGGTTTGATTTTAAGAACAGCTGTGTAGCTTGATGATCTGAGTTTCATTAAAAAAATTATTAAATGATTTTTAGCTTGGCATTAGAACATTATTTTCAATAATAGCTAAAATGAGCCTAAACTTCTGCCATTTTCCACGATGTGAAAGTGTGAAGTGGTACTCTCAACACTGATGACTGAAAAAATAAAAATATCAATCAACCTTAAAATTTGTTAAAAAGGCACTATATTTTGCAGTATCAAATATTCAGCCAAGATGTTTATGTGAAATAAATAAGCAGGTCCATCTTATTAGTATGCAAATTCACATTAGTCTTTAATTTTTGACATGGTAAAATATACTACCAAGAAAATATTCTAAAGTGACATTATGATATATTATCAGTCAATATTTGACATGTACACCTGTTTTATGCATTTATGTACCTATGGTTGCCTAAAAAATTCTCAGGCACAATGGCTCAAGAGTAGAAAGTTTGATGTGGAGCAGAAGCAGGAATAAGAGAGCACAGATGCCACAGGAACAAGGATTCATCAAATAAACAACAGCCCGCCTTCAAAAATAACAATTCTATACTGCACTTTGTATTAAAATACGCAGAATGGGGCTGGTGAGATGGCTCAGCGGGTCAGAGCACTGACTGCTCTTCCAAAGGTCCTGAGTTCGGATC
>NW_022196891.1:63346164-63346995 GCF_008632895.1 Mastomys coucha
CTCACAACCACCTGTAATGAGATCTGACGCCCTCTTCTGGTGCGTCTGAAGACAGCTACAGTGAATCACGCTGGAGCGAGCGGGGTGGCAGAGCTCCTGAATTCAGTTCCCAGCAGCCACACACATGATGGCTCACAGCCATCTGTACAGCTACAGTGTACTCATACACATAAAATAAATAAATAAAATAAATCTTTAAAATACGCAGAATATGGTATAGGATGCTAATTCCAAATGAATGTTTAAGTACAATAGACTGGACCGGACAAATTCTACTAGGTGGGAATGATGAGAAGCAATGATGAAATGGACCTAAACCTACATCTCCATTTCACATGGCATACTTATGTAAAGTACTTATTTGACTATACACTTGGTATTAATAAAATGGTTCATTCCCTCCTCTTCTACATTCATAAAAATTTTGTTTTCCCTTCTATACCACCTCTGTAATTTGCCTTAAAAAAAAAAAAAACCTCTATACAATAACATCTTTAAGATACCTTTTTCTTTGCTAATCTGTTGTTTTCTATTCAAGCAAGTAAGGCCTGGAGCTACAGACAAGCGATCACTGTTGGCTCTACCTCAGCAGTGTTAGTATCATTTGCCTTAGGCCAAGAGAGTCCCAAGTTGCTCTGTAAGGAAGGAAGGTCTTAGCATGCCAGGTTGGACTTTATTCTCTTCTACTACAAATCTCACCTAGGCAGGTGACTGGGCTACAGTGAAAAGGGCAATAAAAAAGCAGCCCCTCATATACCCAAATGATACTGCAACAGGTAATAAGGACACATGCTCCACCATGTTCATAGCAGCCTTATTTATAATAGCCAG
>NW_022196891.1:63347982-63361112 GCF_008632895.1 Mastomys coucha
AGGGGGGAGGCAACAGGGGTTTGTTTTTGTTATTTTTGTTTGTTTCTTTGTTTTTTGGAAGGGAAACTGGGAAAGGAGAAATTTACATATAAATAAAGAAAGTATCTTTAAAAAAAAAAAAGTAGCCCCTTTGGCCATTCTTTAAATAAACACTTTAAACAACAGGTTCTACAAACAGTAGCAAAGAATGAGAGTCAACATCCTTCCCTTATATTCTCCCCAACTATGGGCCATTTATATCCAAAAGAAAAGGTCAGATAAGTTCTATCACAGAGTTAAATGTGCATGCTAATTTGGTCCTCTGAAATATCAACAAAGAACTCCTAAATTTAAAACTCAACCAAAAAAGAACACCTTAAAAATCTGTAAGATCAGCATGAGTTAATTCAATCATATCTCCTCCTTTTAACACCTGGGTTAGGATTTGATTAGTGGCCTATAGATACTTCAATAATTAACAATTCTTTTCTAGATGAGCAGGACTGGAGACATGAGATGGGGAACAGATTTATGGTAAGGACAGGAAATAGTATTTAATATATGGTAGCATAACATGGAGCTGAAAAAGGGAACATTCAAATTATACATTTCAAAATTATGCCTGTGGTGGTTTTAATGAAAATGAGCTTATATATTTGAATGCTTAATCCCCATTAGTGAAACAGTTTGGGAAGGATTAGGAGGCGTGGTGGTTTTGAAATTTGAATGTGAGAAGCATCTCATAAGATTATGTGTTTGAATACTTCATCTCCGGGTGGTGGCACTATTTTGGAAAGGCTATGAAACATTTAGGAGGGTGGAGCTTTGCTACAAGTGTCACTGGGGGAGGTTTTATAGTCAACCCCTACATCTTATTCTTGTTCTGTTTTCTGACTTCTGGGCAACCTCAAATTCCTGACATCATGCCCATCTTGCCAGAGATGAACTGTATCCACCATTCTCCCAAGTCAAAGTACTGCATTCATGGAAATAGAAAAGAAACTAATACAATGCTCAGTTTCCCATCTTTTCCCTCAAAAAACAAACAACTTTCATGATTTAAATTTAAGTCCAGCATGATCACAAAGAAACTATAAGTTTTAGCCTAGTTTATGTGTCATCAGAAAAGAATTTAAAAGCAGTAATAACCAAATTATAATTTATGTTTTAAATAACCTTGTCTGTCATGAGCGAACTAAAGTTATGTTGTATTCTTCCTGACTAATTAATTCATTTATGGCCAACTGTTCATGTTCTAGGGAAACCATCAATAGCAGAGAGCTTCCACCAACAAGAAACCAGCTTTTTTTTTTCAAATTAAGAACAGTAGAGGAATCAAATGAAACAAAGGTAGAGCCAATCTGACCAGGTTAACATTTGTCACAAAAATAATGACACCTCTGTCTGTCTGTCTTTCATAATTCAGCCCAAGAACAAGGCAGGTATCATGAAATTGGTTACATCATTTATTGTCTGAAGACTTACTGAAAATGTAATATTGTAACTCCAAAGTCTATTATAATATGTTAGAAACTCAGTTAATTTTAAATAAAATCTCCACAGACATAAGACAGTATTAGAAAATGAATTATAAATTTGTATTTTACATGTACTGTCACATTATTTAAAAATATTATTTATTGGCACTGTAATCTCAAACTGTCCTGTTTATGAAACTGACTCATTAAATATATCAGCAATTTTCAGGGTTGTGTGGCCTCGTTGTCAGTACAGGTGGACCACCATGGAAGCAAACATATCTAAAGGACCTGCAGTTGGCACTGAGCTCAGCATCGCCTTCTCCTGTGTAGGGGATTGCCACTGACCATGGTGACTGAAATCACTGGCACATACAGCGTTGGATCTAGGATGGTGTTAAGAACTGGATTGTGAAGAACCCAAACACAGTTCTGTTTTTTTTAAAACAAGCAAACCAAACCAAACCAAACCAAACCAAACAAAAAAACCCCAAATGTGTGATTGGGTGTAGGTTTAATGATGCTGTTGTTCGGTCTAATCTGAAGCACTGGTTCTTCATGGTGAATGAATGATGCACATGGGTCTAATGTCCAAGTGGAATAGAAAGGGAAGACAAAAAGTTTCTTTCTACCCAGAGGAGGTATGCTCTATGGTTCTGACAAAGATGAAGAAAATTGCAGAAGCCTATATTGGAAAGACTGTTACCAATGCTATAATCACAGTGCCAGATGACTCCAATGATTCTCAGAGGTAGGCAACAAAAAATGTAGATGCTGGGCTCAACGTACTTAGAATTATCAACTAGCCAACTACTACTGCTAGTGCTTATGGCTTAGATAGGAAGGCTGGAGTTGAAAGAAATGTGCTGAGTTATTTAGGTGACATTTTTGATATGTCAATCCCACTTTTGAGGTCTAATTCACAGCTAGAAGCACCCACTTGGGTAGAGAAGACTGACAACAGGATGGTAACCATTTTATTGCTCTGTTTAAATGCAAGCACAAGAACATCAGTGAAAACAAGAGAGCTGTCTAATGTCTGTGTACAGCTGGCAAACGGGCATGTACCCTCTCCTCCGGCACCTAAGCTGCAAATGAGACTGCTTCTTTCTCTGAGGAATCCACTTCATTAACTCCATTACCCTTACCATTACCTTTGCTCAGGGATTGAAGGCTGACCTATTTCTGTGGCACTCTGGACTCTGTAGAAAAGCCCCTTTGGTGGATGGCTCAACCAGAATCCCCAGGATTCAGAAGCTTCTGTGAGATTTCTTCAATAGAAAAGACCTGAATCTGAGCAGCAGCCCTGATGAAGCTGTTGCTTACAGTCCAGATGTCCAGGTGGGCACCTGGAGCCAACGCTGAGAATGTTAAGGTTTTGCTCCTCTTGGATGTCACTCCTATTCTCCTCGGTACTGAAACTGCTGGTAGAGTCATTACTGTCCTCATCAAACATAATATTACCATTCCTACCAACTAGACACAGATCTTCACCACTTGCTCTTACAACCTGTGGGTATGCTCATTCACTCTATAAAGATAAAAGAGCCATGACCAAGAACAACCTACATGGAAAATTTGAACTTGAAGGCCTACCTTTTGTAGACTGATATTTCTCAGACTGAAGTCACTTTTGACATTGATGCCATTGGCACCCTCAATGTTTCTAATGTAGACAAGAGCACAAAGGAGAACAAGAACACTATCATCAATCATGAGGGCCTCTTGAGTAAGAAAGATAATGTGTGAATGGTCCAGGAAGCTTGGAAGTAAAAGCTTGAAGAGAAGCAGAGAAATAACATGTTACCAAAAAATTCACTGGAATTCTATGCTTTCAATATGACAGCAAAAGTTGAAGATGAAAATCTTCGAAGCAAGATCAATGATAAGGACAAACAACAGATTCTAGACGAATGCAATGAAACCATCAGTTAGCTAGAGAAGAATCAGCAGGGAAAGCAGTGCTGAGCACCAGGAGAAAGTGTGCAACTCACCATTACCCCACCATTCAGGGTTTAGCTGCATGCCAGGAGGAATGCCTGGGGGCTTCCCAAGTTGGGGACCTTTTCCCTCTGGGGCACTTCTTCAGGGCCCATCACTGAGAGAGTTAAGTCAGTCCACAGAAAAAGATGTGAAGGACCCAAATTTAGCAAGTTCTGTGGCAGTTTTAAAGTTAGAGCTAGGAGTTTTTGGGTACTCCTCCATACTTTACCATAGAGCACAGGGAGAAGAAATAACATTGCATGCTATAAGCACCGTATCCTCAGTGGAAAAGCAATGCCTTAAATCAAACTAAAGTGAGAGCCATAGGTAGGGATGGGGAGGGAATGCTGAATGTAAGATTTACTATCTGCTATGGAATGATCGTATTTCTGCCAGCAAACATGACCTAATTTTACAAATACGGCTTTTGAAAATGATATTAAGATGAAATGATTGGGTTGGGGAGGGAGTTCGGTGGTAGAGATTGCCTAGAATGCAGGAAATTAGTACTATACAAAAACCAACCAAATAAGATGAAGTCATTAGTGTTTCTGTTCTTATAAAAAAGGGGAAATCTGAACAGAGACAACACAGAAGGAAGGTAGGAAACATGGATAGATTCTTTCTCACAGCCCTCAGAAGAACCAACCCTGATAACACCTTATGTTGGACTGGCAGCTTCTGGAGCAGTGGTTCTCAACCTGTGGGTTGCAACCCCTTTGGCAAACTTTTATTTCCAAAAAATATTTATATTATAATTCGTAAGAGTAGCAAAGTTAACTATGAAGTAGCAATGAAAATAATAATTTTAAAAGTAATAATTTGATGGTGGGGGGGGGGTCACCACACCATGAGGAACTGTACTAAAGAGTCCCGGTCAGAAAGGTCAAGAGCCACTCCCCTAGAGCTATGAAGCAATAAGTTCCTGCTGCTTAAGATACTCCAGCTGTGGTGTGCCGCTGTGGCCTCCTTAGGAACCAATATGGCTTGTGAACTTAAGCTTGCCCATGTAAGAAAGGAGGATTGCATCCAAGGGTGTACCTAAAGTGAGAATGTTATCTTAAAATAACCAGGGTCTATAAAAATAATAATTATTATATTCTCTTGATAAACATTCAATAAATGCTACTGTCAACATTCTCCTAATGCACGAAGAGAATAAAAGTGGATACTCATGGGTATCTCTGTCTTCTAACGAGGCTTTAACCACAGCCAGAGAGCATGTTTGTTGTACACGGTAAATGTCTACAGATTGCTAGAACTAATGAAACACATCACTGAAGAACAAGATGCTTTTCTTTTTCTTTTCTCCGTGTTTTGAGCCTGAAATAATATTTTCTCCAGAAGACTTAAACTGTAAACAAAGACCTTTCTCTGTCCATGTGTGCACTCTATGACAATCATAGGAAGACACCTTTCAGAGTATTACAACAATCAACAAATATTTAGAGTAACCAAACACTGACTGTAACTTGTAAAAAGGACCAAATAATTTATATATGTTCTCTTCTTTCTCCCTATTTTCTCTAATCTTACACTTATGTATAGTAGAAATGTTGTCAGTAAACAGGCACAATAATTCTCTCAAAAGTTTGTAGGTAAGCTTTAAATATATAATATATGTATATATTATATATTTGAATATATATATCTTTAAAAACACATACCAACCAGCAAAGAGCTGTCAACAATGCTGTTAGTATGGGTGAAGTTTCTTAGAAGCACACGAAACTAGTATCTTCTCTATTCCTATATACTCTAAGTTATAACAAAAGAAAAAATCCACATGAAATGTTAGTATACATTTTTTATTATTTAGACATATTACTTCATATTTAAGGAAATTGAAAAAAGTTTTAAAAAGTCATAAAAAAACAGTAACAGATTCTGATCTGTAGTCTGTTTCAGTTCTCTACTAACTTAGCTGAATTTCTTTAAACAAGTTACTTATTCTCTCTAATCTTAGATCATTGTTTAAATAAATGTTAAATATTTTACTCATTAGATTTTTTTTTATAACTATTAGTCACAAAGTGCTTCTACTAAACTACCATCAAGGATTACTGCTACTCTTTTATTGTAATAAAATACAGATGGTATTGTAAATGCTAAAGCTAACTTGACTCTATTTCTACTGCTTGCTAGGTCACAGGCATCCCAAGTATCATTCCAAAACATCAATAAATCTTAAACAGACTTTATAACTAAGATGAGAAACTATGTATTTGATAAGTCACTTTAATAGACAATCGGTAAAATAAAAGGCAATCACCATAACACCTGGGATTATCAGTGGCTACTAAATGAATAGTTGTAGCGGAAAATATTTACCAGGTATAGAAAGACTGCATTCTTTCTTTGAATTGTTTCACTGAAAATTGAGAGTAGTTTGGTAATTAAAAAGGCAGGAAAGCTCTTCTTACTTTTCCAGTCTAAGAATACAAAAAGAGAAAAAGGCAAGCTGAGTAAGCGGCACACAATAACTAACACTGTAGGGTAAGGCCACACACAACGGGGCTGCATACAATAACTATCACTTTAAGGGTAAGGCCACATACAACGGGGCGCTCGGAACTATTCGCCAGGGCACAGTTAACTCCTCTAGGTAGGCATCTCTCTTATGCCCATTTCTTCCTTTACAAAACAAATTTTACAATCTGATCTTACTGAAGAACATCAAGTTAAAGAGAAAGTCCTTGGAGCATCTATTTTAAGGTGCTGTACTTTCATGAAGCTGGATAAAAACTGCCTGAAGATTTTCTTTAATAAGTGTATTCTCTCAACCAAAACCAAAACCAAAAACTCATTTTCATTTTAGCATTCACCTCTCCCAAATTGTAAGCATTTAACTTTTTAAGAAATGATACAAATAAGTCAATGTAAGCTTTTATTAATTTTAAAATAGTCTTAAAAAAAAAGGTCATATTTTGTACTGAGAAAATGGGAAAGGTCAGTACTTGGCACACATAGTGTGGTAATTCTGCACTGCTGGTTGACTATACACTGTCTTCAAGTCTCAAGAATCTTGATCAGCAGAGAGAACCAACAGCCTCAAAGAGGCACTGACTACATAGGGTAGCACTGACCCTCACTTGCCATGTATTTTAATGTCGAGTTCTTTTGTAATTAGTTCAACTATGTGTTTACATAACCAAACCTAGTATTTGAAGGTTATAGTCCTAGTTCATGAAATTCTGAAAAGTCCACTTTAATGGTGCACACAAAATGAAAAGTGTGGCAGCTGAATTTAGATTGCCAGTGCCTGCATAAAAAAGCAAAACACAAACATAAATGGTAGCACCGTCTGTGACCTGGGTAGGTGAAGACAGGTGAGTTTGGAACTCCCTGGCTGGTAAGCCAGTCTAATGAATTAGTGAGACACTGCTTCAAAACATGAGGGGAAAGTGATTGAGGAAGATACTCATCATCCTCTGGCCTCCATAGGCATGAATATGCACATAACATGAATATGCACATATATGCACTTATAAATACACTATAAAAACACATTTTTTATTTTAAAAAATTTTAAAAGTCAAATATGTAATTAGCTCAAACTATCTTCTTTATTTTGTAGCTTAGAATATTCAATCAAAATTACTGAGATACATCCCACTGAGTATGCTACTACATAATAGTTATTTTTTATTACCAATTTGACTGGACTTATAGTTACTTAGGAAAAAAAACCACATGTATCTCTGAGCGTATCTGGGAAGGTGCTTTCAGACTAGTTTAACTGAGAGAAGACCCACCTTGAGTATGTACGGGTAGCACTATCTCATGGATTGGGATCATGGACTGAATAGGAAAGGGAAAAGAAAGCAAACTGAGCAGGTAGCAGCTCCCCATCTCTGCCTCCTGACTTTGGACATAGTGTGATGCATGAGCTCACATACTCTTGCCATAGTTAGAGCTAGTTTCCCTGTTCATCATCACCAAGATATTCTTAGATTGTGAACTAAAACACAACTTTTTTTTGCTAAAGTTGCTTCTATCAGGTATTTCGTTACAGCAGTAAAAAGAACAATATGTATGTGTATGTGTATATATATATTTTTTTATATATTTCTGAATATTTTAAGATGAATCATTTCATTTGCTTCTTATAAAATCTCTATAGCTAGGTAATGTTCCCATTATGTAAACAATGCCTCAAACTACCAAGGTAGCTACATGATGACTTGGAGAAGCCAGAGTACTAATAGGAAAGCCAATGAAACTAAAAATAAAGAACTCCGGCTACACTAAACTGAGCAATGAAGTCTGAATAGTTATTATTTTTCATGTGGTAAGAGCCTCAAGCTTGAATCAAGAAGACTAGATTTAATTAGCATACTCTTTAGAAATGTTCTCCAGAGTTCTCTCCTGTAGTGTCCTCCTCGTCAGGTAGAAGAATGCCCCAAGTGTGGCTGGAAACTCAAAAAAATAAGTAGTTTTCTAGTTTTTTTGTTAAGTCCAAAACTTAATTGGAATTTTGGTCACTTGGTGAGAATGGTGTGAGAGAATTTGGTGCTGGTGTGTTGTTTAATGCTGAAAGAGAGATATCAGCTTTTGATCCCCTGAAAGCCTGTATAGCGGCAAGAACTCACTAAAATGTTACTATAGAGTTGAGTACAAATGAGAAATTTGATTTTTTTTTTGAAAATTTATGATTTCTTCTTTCAGTTCTCTACGAAAATGGAAAACACTTTAAATTTTAAAAAGTATGAACCAAAGATAAAATCCTAAACAAATAATAAAGCACTTTAAACAAAAAGGATAGCAAAACACTGACACACTTGAACACACAGAACAATTATGAGCTTCAACATATTCACTAAAAGCCTCCAGGAAGAGATAAACCCACTCACCCTGAAGACTACAAACTGACAAACTTTTTCTGGCTGTCCACTGGCACAGGAGAGACCTTTTATCCTTTTAGAAATTTTCTTAACTTAAATTGGATGCAAATAAGTCAGGTGTGGTCCTTAAAATTGTAACACTGCTAGTCCCTGCTGAGTTTCCATAACAACGGACACAGCTGGTAATGGGGCACCAAAGGTTGTACTGACCTCAGACTGGTTTAAAAAGTTTCAATTGTTCAAGCAATTGTGGTATCTTAGTAAAAAAATAAATACAAAATTATTTTTAAAAATCTACCTTTGCTTGAAGTTTCAAATAAAATAAAGTATTAATTTCTACTAATCCAAAGGTGACTTCCAGTCTGACAACAGGGGCTGGTGTGTCTATTAATTTAGAAGAAGCCAATCATCAAATTTAGGAAAAATGTTTTGACTAAAGAAGTTGAAAAGAGAAAAACACTTTAAGTCAATACGTGTGTGTGTGTGTGTGTGTGTGTGTGTGTGTGTGTGTGTGTGAGTGAAGGGGTGTCCTTAACGCAGTGCACAGCATCCAGAAAGACTAACCGTTTTTTAAAGTACTGAATTAATTAGTGTGCCTCGTTTCCTTAAATTAATGTGCTACAGCTGTTCTTTGGCCTAATTAAAATGTTTGTAGTCATAGAGGTAGTAGCTGGGCCAGCACTATCATCAACACTATCTGGGAACTTAGAAATATAAATTCTTGGGTCCCACATTAGATCTACTAAATTAGAAACTCTAAAGGTGAAGGTTCCAGAAATATGTTCTGAAATCAATTCTCTAGAAGATTCTGATACACAGTATAGTGTGAACATCACTGATTTACAGCATCAAACTTCTGAGAGATTTGTGAAATAAATGCAGGGATTTACTCTACTCATTGGAATCTGAGTGATAGCAATAGAACAAATGTAGAGAACTTACGACTGGCCTTCTGAACGGAGTCTGTTGGCTAGTATCCTCTTTGTCTAAAGAATATGCAATGCACAGTATCAAGTTGGGCATGCTCATTTCTTTTACATGCAAAATTATCAAGCGATAACCAAGAATCTATATTATTCAAGGAAAGGAGAGTGCTGAACACAGGCTACTTCACTTACTATCATTCATAATTTATTTTCAACCATCTAGGTCTTCACACATAAGGGCAGAAAACCTAACGATTTATCCTCTTATAAAAACAAACTTTCCAAGACAGAAAATGTTTATATGTGGTCACAAACTTTAACATCCTTCACCACTGAATTCTTTAAATGCATAAAAGTATGCATTTCTTTAGTATCTAACTTATTAGATATTGTCTTGATGTACTACAAACTTTTTTTTTTAACATATTTCCAATGGGTAACATTTCAAAGAACAACTAGGTTAGCAGCATGAAAGCTATCATAGACATACTAAAATAAAACAGTTAATAGAGAACAGCCTCTAGGTAGCTCAAACACATCAGATGTTGTTAAAAATGGTAGACTCAACCAGGCTGTGCTGGCTAGTTTTATGTCAACTTGACACACAGAATCATGTGAAAGGAGGGAAGCTCAGGTGAGAACATGCGTCCAAAATCCGGCTGAAGGTCATTTCCTTAATTAGTGATTGATGAGGAGGGCCTGACCCATCGGGGGTGGTGTCATTCCTAGGTTCTATAAAAATGAGTGGGAAAACCATGGTGAGTAAGTCACTAATCAGCACCCCTTCTGCATCAGGTCTTACGTCTTTGAGTGACTATGATGTGGAAGGCCTTTCCTCCCCAACTTGCTTTGGGCATGGTGTTTCATTACACCAAGAGTAGCCCTAATGAAGACACCAACCAGGTCATTTTGTGAAACTCATCATTAAAAAATAAATTGCTAAGTGCTTTCAGTACTATCCCATAAAATGTACTTTAAAAATTTGGGGGACTAAAGATGTATGCATGCACAATAGTAGAGAACCTGCCTACTATGCACAAGCCTTGGTTCAACTCCAGGATGACAACTACTTTAAGTAAATCTAAAGACTGGTCACAATTTATAAGGAAACAAACAAACAAACAAACAAACAAACAAAACCAAATCAGAAAGACAAAGACACCCAAAAGGAAGTGTTTATTCTCAGGATCTGTTTATAAGCCACATATGCATGCATACTTTTTGTTTGAGGGAGGATGCCACTGGGGATGGAACCTAAGGTCTCCTACAACACTAGGTAAGTGGTCCCCTAAGCTACACACACAGAGCTCAGACAGATGTCTTAACACACAAGTCAGACAACAGGAGAAAGAAGGAAAGAAAAATACACACTTGCTTCCTTTTTTGCTTGCCATGTTGTTTTTTAAAGCTGGGACAGTTGAGCCACAGGTGTACATTATTCAAGGAATGTTCTCCTAAGGAATCAATTTAACTGGTTTCTACTCTTAATGTACTGTCAGCATTTACTCCACTCTTATGGGAAAAGAACTGTGAAAAAAATGAACGCTACCTAGGTCATCAAAGACAGCAATAAAGAATCAATAAGAAATGGATTCAGAATGCTCTTCAGTCTAACAGCCTCACAATTGAGCCATTTCAGCCTGACTATGTATACACGGTCTTCACTTGATAAGTTGTTTCCACAGACCTGTATTTCTGTTTTTGAAAAAAAGATTTTTTTTTTTTCCTCTTCAAGACAGGGTTTCTCTGTGTAGCCCTGGCTGTCCTGGAACTCACTCTGTAGACCAGGCTGGCCTCAAACTCAGAAATCCACCTGCCTCTGCCTCCCAAGTGCTGGGATTAAAGGCGTGGGCCACCACTGCCCTGCCCGAAAAAAGATTTGTTAGCCTATAAAGAACCAGGTTTCATTATGATATGTTTTCCGCAAACTGTGCTGTTTCTCTTCTCTCTCATCTCCTCCTCTTCTGCCCCCTCCACCTCCAGTAGTCTCCTTCCCACTTGCTTTTCTGTCACTTGTGTCTTCTGTCCTATCTCCTTTGCTCAGCACTTCTTCCCACATTGTGGCCTCTGTGATGGTTTGAATATGCTTAGCCCAGGGAGTTGCACTATTAGGAAGTGTGGCCTTGTTAGAGTAGATGCGTCACTGTGGGCGTGGGCTTTAATATTTAATGCCCTTGTCCTAGATGCCTGGAAGCCAGTCTTCTGTCTGCCTTCAGAGTAAGATATAAGAACTCTCAGCTCTTTTCTGCACCATGCCTGACTGGATGCTGCCATGTTCCTGCCTTGATAATGGACTGAACCTCTGAAACTGTAAGCCAGCCCCAATTATATGTTGTCCTTCTAAGAGTTACCTTCCTCATGGTGTCTGCTCACAGCAGTAAAGTCCTACCTGAGACAGCCTCCTATCTAGTTTCATGGCTTATGCCCACTCTTACATTCCTTTCTTTCTATACATGCAAACATTTGAAGGTAGGAACCTCATGAGAGAGAATATGTAATTTTTGTCTGAGTCTGTGTTACTTCATTTAATATACTTTTCAGATCTAAACCCTTTTATGCAATTTCATTTACAACTGAGTAGAATTCTACTATGTATAAATATATACCACATTATTTATTTTCTTAGTATATTTGGTTGGCTTCTAGTGTCTGGCTAAATATTTTTTTTACCTTATTAATCAAATTCATATAACTAAATGAGTGAAATCCTATGCAATCAGTTCTGTAACTTGATACAAAGAAAGAAACTCTCAAAAGAACAAAGACTTAAGACAAATCCGTTGTGGTCTCTATTAAAGCTTGGTTTAATAGATATCTATAAGAA
Source organism: Mastomys coucha (assembly GCF_008632895.1). Taxonomy (NCBI): domain Eukaryota; kingdom Metazoa; phylum Chordata; class Mammalia; order Rodentia; family Muridae; genus Mastomys; species Mastomys coucha. The sequence continues at coordinate 63,360,017 of NW_022196891.1, forward strand.
AGATACAAAACAGAGAAGACTTAGACAAGGGAGGACAATTTTGGTTTAAGCTTAAAGACTTGCTACCATATGAAACTCCTGCAGTTAAAAGGAAATGGATAAACACTGGAAGATTTTTCCAATGAAAAGCTAGATTGCTTAGAAACAATGCTAACCATCTATTTGGCCTCAGTTTGTGTCATTTTCTGTGAATTCAAAAAGAATAGCTGGATAAGCTTCCAAAATGCTGAGTTCCTACCAATAATCTTTCAGGATTATAAATCCAGTCAAACTGATGTCATTGCTCATCAACTAAGGAAAACTACCTACTATGTTCACTCTTAAACAAAATAAAAATGGTAGAACAGCCACAACAGATGCTTTCTGAATTACCTTTTGTAGAGAAGGGCAGCCCCAGAACATCTCTCCTATTTGGGCTCTTCTTCCTTCATATTCAAACTCACTCATTCTGCAATTACAACAAAAAATTCACAATGACCCTTAAAAGGGATCACTGGTCTACCTTAGAAAAGCCTTCTACAATGCAATCACATTTTACTACCTATGGTGACACTGAGGAACATGGCAGAGATTTCTACAGCTTTACTCTCAAAATAGAAACCAGGAGTAAAAATTCCTTGGAAAGAATATATGCCCACTAATGTTTCAACAAGAAACAATGTTTTCAGGCTGGTGAGATGGCTCAGCAGGGAAGAGCACCGACTGCTCTTCAGAAGGTCATGAGCTCAAATCCCAGCAACCACATGGTGGCTCATAACCACCCGTAATGAGATCGGATGCCCTCTTCTGGTGTGTCTGAAGACACCTACAGTGTACTTATACATAATAAATAAATAAATCCTTAAAAAAAAAAACAGCTAAAAAAAAAGAAACAATGTTTTCATACATTTTAAAAGAATTCATTGTGAAAAATAGAATTCATTGTGTAGAAAACCTATATAAATAATTAGCAAGTCAATTAAAATATAGTTTATTCTAAAGAAATTATTATGTTTAAATCCTCTAACATGGCTTGGGGCTATAGGTACTTGCCACGCACACTTTGAGTGAAGGCGGTATCTGAGGCGTAAACTTCAAGGAAAGTCAGTCTCCTGCC
>NW_022196891.1:63361808-63363863 GCF_008632895.1 Mastomys coucha
ACCCGTGTGTAGTCTGTTTGTCAAAGCCGAATCCCGTGCCCACCTGGCCAGAATCCCTTGTCCCGCGGCACAGGGACCCCGCGAGAAATCCCGGTCCGTGGCAGGTACTGTCTTTATATTATCTTGTATATCTAAAACACCAAGATTCTTTGGTATTATCTTATGTCTTATGTAAAGATCTTGCTTTAATTCAACTAAAGTTAACAATACTGCTTTTACAATACAGTGGCACCACTGTCTTAATATGTAAAAATAGACCATATAACACAGCTGATGGGGCTAGAGAGATGGCTCAGTGGTTAAGAGCACAGACTGCTCTTCCAGAGGTCCTGAGTTCAATTCCCAGCAACCACATGGTGACTCACAACTATCTGTAATGGGATCTGATGCCCTCTTCTTGTGTGTCTGAAGGTAATTATGGTACCCTCATACATAAAATAAATAAATAAATCTTAAAAAAAAAAGAAAAAAACACAGCGGATGAATCAAACATCTGTGACCAAGTGTTTTAATGTAGGGTTGAGTTCTCCATATTATAGAGCCAAATATAAAATAAAAATTCGGATAGGGCCTCACACATATTTCCCTGAGTTAGGAAGGATAAGCATTTAACTTGTGAAGAGCTGTTGTAGTTTTTATGTCATTATAAAATGAAAATCCCCATCACTTTAATTATATATACATTTTATATACATATATATAAAATTACACACACATACACACACACACCTCCATCCTCTCATATGGAAAAGGATGCCACATTCAGTCAAACCTGCCTAATGGCTTTGCAATTCTGTTCATTCAGGTGAGGCCTAACTAGTAAGTTGGATTCTGGCTATTCCAGTTTCTGTCTCTGTGTGTCACTGTCTCAGAAAGCCTTTCTCTTAATATTTAATCTTTTAAATCAATTAATCTATCACTTTACCTTGTTTTCTATGAAAACTCATAATTTTAAAATCTGTATACTTGTTTGGTTTCTGCTTTCACTAGAAGGAAAATTTGCTGAACACAGGATATTATGTCTTGTTAACAGAATTTCACATGTGTGGTAGAACCTGAGAGAGGCTCAACAAATACTTGTGCATGAATGAAAAAATGGTCTGGGAAAGTCAACAAATGTTAAATCAAGCATATCAGACTTAAGTCCACAATAAAAGATTTATTTAAAAAGATCAGAATATGAGCAGAACACTCATTGTTGATTTTGAATAAAGACAACTAATAAAATCCTATATATTGTTTTCATAGACTATCAGGGGCTCAGCAGTTAAACAAGTAAACAAACAATACTCTAGCAATTTCCCCTATTCTGAGGCCAAAGCTTTAAAGGACATTATATACATTTTGACTGCAGTGCCCTTGGCCTTATGAAGAACATCAAGCTTCATTTTGTTATATCCAGGATTAGCATATATTCTTAAAACAATGCACTTGGAACTGGCTTCTAATGAGTGCAATGAAAGCTGAGCATTCTCACTAGTAAATTTCAGATTCAAATGGTGAAGACACTGACAGTTAAGACTGATAACTAAAGAGCAAGATCAGTTAACATAGCTCCATTAGATTCATTTTAAATTTTCTTATTCCAATTTTAAATTTGCTCAGCAGCCTACAAGTAGACAAGTTTTTTAAAAAAGACATTCATTTGTTTCAAATCAAATTGGAGACATTTGTAAGATGAAAGTAATCTTGAGAGGGGGCTAAGATTACAGCTTCTCTTGAAAAAATTCTTATTGTACTATCTGCAATGGTTGATGGTGGATGCACAATATTTTGGGAAAGTTGATGACTGCTCTGTTAATATGAATAAGTTGTATATAGTTTACTACTAGTTACTCACATATTTCCTTTTTTTTTTTTTTGTTCACCTTTCTTGTACTTCAGTCTTTCCTTCTGAGTTCAGCTTCCTTCTATCTTAAAAATATTTCTTAGAGCCAGGCAGTGGTGGCGCATGCCTTTAATCCCAGCACTTGGGAGGCAGAGGCACGAGGATTTCTGAGTTCAAGGCCAGCCTGGTCTACAGAGTGAGTTCCAGGACAGCCAGGGCTACACAGA
>NW_022196891.1:63363883-63368440 GCF_008632895.1 Mastomys coucha
AAAAAAAAAAAAAAAAAAAGAATGTTTCTTAGAAACTCCTTTAGTAAAGGGAATGATGATAAGCAACTCAGTTTATCTATCTAAAACTATCATTTCATCTTTATAAAGGTTAGCTGTATAAAATTAAGGTTGCTCTCCCCCAGCATTTTATAAGTGTCCTTAGGTTTCCACGGTTTCTAGTGAATGCCTTTCCACGTCTGTGGAGAGTTCTCAGAGGATATGCACTAGACATGGTAATTGAGAAGTGTCTTCTCTAGAACCAGCAGCACTGTAACCCTTCTCATTCTGTTCTCTGTATCTTACTTTCTCTTCATATCTAAATGTAGAAAACTAGTACTAATCTGATTTATTTCCCAGGATCTACTATTAGTTTCTTCAAAATTCCTTTTTCAAATGCATTTGAAATTTAAATTTCAGGACCACTTTTTCCTGTTTAAAATTACTCTGCCAAATCTGCCCAGTCATTTTGCACCTTGTTCTATGCCTGGGCTCCAATCCACTTTAAAGTATTCTTAAGTAGATGAAATACTAAATTACATACTTACAGCAATCTGAAGTTCATGGGAAAAGAAGTTTCCTTCTATTGCTGGTTGTTTTCCTATAATTTTCTGATGCAAATTTGATCATATCACAGTTACATCTTTAACAATTTGTTTGATGGATATAGAAAGTCACACTGCAGGAAACTTCCACTTCATTATTCCTGTACCTTCCTCCATCCAGGCTCATGGGAGTATCCATATTCATTACTTCCTACAAGAGAGCTGCCCCTCCCCTTTGTCCCACAGGGTTCCTGTCATCAGAAACTCTGTAAATATTCATATTCTATCTCATCCTTCATGATCTATCTCCACTGCCATTTTTTACAGGAACCTAACCTGAACAACTTTATTCAACGCAGAAGTTCCCTGAAAACCTATCACAATGTCTTGTCCAAAGAAAAACTCAACAGCATTTGAGATATAAACACCTGCCAAGGGTACTAGAGAATAAAATAATCTTTGTAAGGGAAGACAGACTTAAATTGTGATATCCTACTCTTATTCTAAGTTTTTGTGACTCTAGAGTTTTATTAAGATCACCCTAAAACTGGGAGGTAGTAGTACACACCTTTAATCCTAGAACTAGGGAGGCAGCTATAGTACACTGCTATCCGGTTTTTATTGACATGCTGGACATGCTTAAATATTACCTTTTTAATACAAACAAAACCCTATAAAGAAGTCACTCATTGTTTTATAGATGACAAAAGGATATTCTAGCATATTATTATAATATAGATGGTATACATTAGTGGCAGAATAAAGAAACATCATCTTTAACTTAAAGCTACTATTTCTTACTTCTATTTCAACATCATAACTACTAGATTATTTAGAATAGTTTAATTACCACATCTGAATAAAGAAAACAATATGTGAGCATGAACTGAATATAAGACAGATAATAACTATTCATTTACCCCTGCAACACAAAAGAACTTTCAGCAAAGCACAACAATTATTTATTCAGAGGATTAAATACTATGCAACAACTTGCACTTATTGTGAAAGAGGCCAACAAAAAATAAAACAAAACAAACACCAACTAGTAGTAATATTAAAATGGAAGGCCAACCACTGCATATTCTAAGAACGCATGGTAAAGAAGAAACTTTACAAAACTAAAATAGCACAGTATTCTACATTTTTTCTTTTCTTTTCTCTTTCTTCTCCTTTAGATAACCCTATCATTATTGACATACGATCTTCACAAGGCATGCTCTGTAGGAACAGGATTCCCTACTCTGTGCCCAGAAGATGGAGGGTTACACACTGTCTGCAGGAGATGCAACAGGGCCTGTCCGTCTAGAAGAAGAGGAATGCAAGCCAGAGCACCAAGCCATTTCTCACTTAACCACTAACAACTTTCATCACTTTTAAGTAAACAACCAATCTATGAAACAAAAGAATTGCTTTAAACACTCCAGGGACAGCTTCAGATTAGAAGCAACTTTCAATTACTACAGAAACTATCAATATTTATCACAATTCAGATACTAGCTTAGAGATATATACCATTTAAAACAAGTAGAAACTTGAAATCATTAATCAAGGAAATAAAAATGAAAGAAGAAAACTTATCCTAGCACCCTAAATGAAAAACAGGATAGTTGGATGGCAGATAGGAATAAATACTGAAGAATCTGGTTTGAATTTGTAGTAACTAAGACTTTACTATCTCCACAAATTTCCACAGCAGAATGTATGAAGTTAGCTAAAAGCATTTACTGCTTATTATAAAAATACAATTAAGCACTCTGCGTTTCTCACTGTTTATTAACTCTCCTTCATAACATAAAGCATGGAGGACCATTCACAACAATACAGAACAGTGCTAGAGACTTGGCTCAGTGGTTAGAGAGCACCTGCTGCTGGACCTGGAGGACCAAAGCTCAGACCCCAGCATCCGCAGTGCAAGCTCAGTGCCACAAATGCCCACGACTCTTGAGGAACCCAGCATCCGCAGTGCAAGCTCAGTGCCACAAATGCCCACGACTCTTGAGGAACCCAGCATCCGCAGTGCAAGCTCAGTGCCACAAATGCCCACGACTCTTGAGGAACCCAGCATCCGCAGTGCAAGCTCAGTGCCACAAATGCCCACGACTCTTGAGGAACCCAGCATCAGCAGTGCAAGCTCAGTGCCACAAATGCCCACGACTCTTGAGGAACCCAGCATCAGCAGTGCAAGCTCAGTGCCACAAATGCCCACGACTCTTGAGGAGCCCAACCTCCTTTTGGCCGTTGCAAACTCACTTGTGTGCCTGTATAAATGAGTGCATGCACACACATACACAGAAATACAAAAAAAAAAAAAAAAAAGTAAATGAATAAGTAAATAAGATCTTTAGCTACAAAACACTAGGGGACCAAAGAGGTCTTTCAGTGGTCAAGAGCACTAGCTGCTCTTCTAGAGGTGAGTTACCTCCATGGGAACTCACAACTGTATGAAACTCCTGTTCTAGGGATCTATCTGACACTCTCTTCTGGCTTCCACTGGTCCCAGGCACACATGTGATGCACAGACATATGTGCATGTGCAATACCCATACTCATAAAATTAAAGTTAAAGAATTATTTTTCATGTGCTGATCTTAAATATAGAACACTGAACTAGAAAGATGGTCCAATGGGTAGTGTGCTTGCAAAACAAGCATGAGGACCTGAGTTCAAATCTCAGAGCATCTGCAAAGCTGACACATGTTTTGTGAGTCTGTGATTTCAATATTCCTAAAGAGAGATGGAAGGCAGAGACAGCAGCATCCCAAGAAGCTCATGGGCCAGCTGGTCTGCAATACAAAGCAGTAAAGGTCAAAGGTGAAGACCAACACAGAAGCCCGCCTCTGACCTCCACAACCCATATATGCACATGTACTCACATTTACATACATACACACACACACACACACACACACACAATTTTAAAACATTTTTAAAAATTAATCTTGAAAACATGGAACAGTACTTAAAATTTTTTTACCCTTGCAAACTATAAAAACTAGCTACTTTGGATCTCAACATCATTCTTAAGTCTAACTTTTTAAACACAGCAGAAAGATACTGGGCCCTAAAACATTTCCTAACCCCATTTCCAAATGAGGAGGTCGTTTTGGATTCCACTGGTGTTGATACTTCTACAATGTTACTGACTTTGTTTGGCTTTGTGTTTTCCCTTGTAAGTAATCCCCAGCAGTCACAACTGTGACTTCCTTCTCCAGTCAGTAATATCCACAATCATTCTTTTCTAACTCCAGCTCTCATCTAACAGCTATTTTTCATTCTAACATTCATTGGCAAACTACCATTCTACAGTAGCATAAACATTTCCAACTAGTATTTTCTGAGAAATAACTATACATAGCAACCACATTAGGCCCATATTTTTAGTATGAAAAATATAAAAACTAAAGCTGGTCCCAGCACTTTAGAGTTTGAGGCCACCCTAGTCAACATAGTGAGATTCAGGCCTTGGCCATACTATGAAACCCTGTCACTAGAAAAATAAAACCCATTCCTAGCTCAAGTTTTTTTTTTTTTTTTAAATTGGCTACCGTGTGACAGCCACTAACTAGTTTCTTCTTACAAGAACAATCATGTAAGCTCCTTTATTATTCCATTTTACATATGTTGGGTAAACTGCTCAGCAGTTTATGTTGGCAGAGGAATCTAACCATATCATGGTTCTTGTAAGTCTCCACTTGAAAGTCCTAAATGCCTTCATCTTTGGGTTTATTGTTCTTCAATAAAATAAAGCAAAGCTTTTTTAAACTTATTATTTTATTATATCAGTTACCTAGCATGATATACAGAAATCTATAAGGCTGCTATTAAGAATTGTATTGGCCCCATACATATGTAGCAGATATGCAGCTTGGTCTTCAAGTGGGTCCCCCAACAACTGGAGCGGGACCTGTCCCTAAAGCTGTAGCCTGTCTATGGAATCTGCTCCCCTAACTGGGCTGCCTTATCTGGCCTCAGTGGGAGAGGATGCACCTAGCCCTGCAGAGACTTCATGTGC
>NW_022196891.1:63368450-63402411 GCF_008632895.1 Mastomys coucha
AAAACAACAACAACAACAACAAAAAAAACCCTTATAGTATTATCTACTCTAAACAAATGTTCTTTACATTTTTTTTTTCTTTATCCCCAAGAGGGAGAGACACCATGCAGCTGGGAGGTTACAGCAAAGCTGGCTTCATTTAGCATCTACTTTGCATGGTGAAAGACCATGCTGACCAGGTAGACCTTCTGTTTTAGGGACACATTTACATGTACCATGCTGAGTTAAACATGCTTGAGTTAAATCTGTTCTCATATCTCTGTTTATTGAAGAGTGGATGAGATGGCAATAATATAGATGCATGTTTCTATTAGTTTTCTCTACAGTACCCTGCATTTGACCACTATTTCTTATCCTTAGCATTACTGAAATTTTTGAGCATTTTTTTGGGGGAATTGTTTTGTGCTGTAGGATGTAGTATTTCAAGCTTTAAATGACTACAGTCATTTAAAAAAAGAAAAACAAACAAGCAAGCAAGCAAACAAACCAAAACAAACTCCTCCAATACCAGGCACCAAAATTCCTAACTAGAGGTTGAGAGAGGAGGACTAAGGATCAACTTAGCCCAGGAGGCCAGTCTAAGTAACATCAAACCCTGTTCTCGGTACTGCTCTGGACATCCCTACTTTGCACTCCAGCTGTTTTCCCTTCTAGCCAGACCTCTCCTCTTTAGTTCCGACTCCTGGATCTCCACATCTGTGGAATCACAGCACCAAGCAGTTTTTGTATAGAAACTGTCTTTGTGTTGAGATGCAAATAATAAAATAACAACTGACTAGGAAATTGAGGTGGAAGGTCCAGGATATTTGTCCAAATATGGGCACAGGCCTAAGTGGCTTACAGAGACAGGGGTGAAGCTGAGGAAGTAGAATGGGCTGTATCACCCATATGACCTAAGCTATAATTCTAAGAGTGGTTCCATTTGTCCTTCAGGACACACACTGTGTTTGCTTCAGTATGGACACCTACTGGACGGTTAGTGTGCCTGTTAAGCTGCAGGAGGGAGATGAGGATTGCTTATGCTAGGATAATACAGGATATGGATCTGGAAAGTGAAGGAGAGTGTGTCTTATCCTTGGGCATGAGTAATTTGATATTCCTCACTGAAATACAGGACACAAGAAAATGCCAGATAGCATCAGCAAACAGTAACTGAGGCCATAGGCACAAATACATTAGGCTGTAGAATGAAAAGAAACGGAATCCTAGCTGGGTGGTGGTGGGGCACGCCTTTAATCCCAGCGCTTGGGAGGCAGAGGCAGGCAGATTTCTGAGTTCGAGACAAGCCTGGTCTACAGAGTGAGTTCCAGGACAGCCAAGGCTACACAGAGAAACCCTGTCTCAAACAAAACAAAACGAAACAAAAAACAAAAAAACAAAAAAAACAAAAACAAATGGAATCCTAGAATCAAGCCTTAAGGAATCCAACATCTAAGGGAAGAAAGGAGACAAAGGAGGGAATTACTAGGTTGACTAGAGGAAACGGGTGAGACTTCAGCTTCCAGGGAGGGCAATTTCAAGAAAGAGAGAGTGGTCAAGGAGTCAAAGAAGGAAAGTTCTGGGTAAATGCTCACAGTACTTCATAAACTAGTGGTCAATCCCTTCAGCAAGCCTGTATCATCTCCCAAACAGCAGCAACTGGTTCAAGTTCCTGAGGCCATAGGAAGCATTTCTCTTTGAAACCACCACACAAACTGAATACTTTACACCTGCACTACACAGAATAACCCTTAAATCTGTGTGAAGTAGCCACTAAGAGGTGAAGGAACTATCACTCGTCACTGCTTACATATGCCAAGGTGAGAAAACTTAGCTATGAGGTCTCAGTTTTATCTAGCAGCAGGTTGTTCATTCAGAATCAATGTTTAACCAATAGTTGTGGCTTTTGTGTTTTCAATGAGTTTATTCAATCATAAGCAACATGGCCTGGCCAGGAAGGGAAAATTAACTATAGCTTTTCTACCTCTGTAAACTTAATAATTTCTTCTGCTCTATTTTTATTTTAGATTTATTTTATTTATTTTATGTGTATGAGTACACTGTAGCTGTACAGATGGCTGTGAGCCATCATGTTTGTGGCTGCTGGGAATTGAACTCAGGACCTCTGATGGCCCTGCTCGCTCCAGAGTAATTCACTGTATCTGTCTTCAGACGCACCAGAAAAGTGCATCAGATCTCATTATGGGTGGTTTGTGGGCCACCATGTAGTTGCTGGGATCTGAACTCAGGACCTTCAGAAGAGCAGTCAGTGCTCTTAACCACTGAGCCATCTCGCCAGCCCTTCTTCTGCTTTATTTTAAAAGATTTTTATTAGTGTTTGTGGTGGCCAGAAGTGGGTATCAGATCCTCTGGAGCTGCCTGATATGGACACTGGAAAGCAACCTTGGGTCATCTGCAGGGCAGCAACTGTGAAGTGCTAAGCAAACTCTGCAGCTTCGCATTCAGTATTTAAATCTTGTATTTTTATTGTCTGAAGCAGGTTAAGGCTTCATAGAAAGCAGAGATTGGAGTATATGTTCAAATCCTTGTGCACACACTACTCCCTTTACCCAGGCAACTCAAAAATCATAACGGAAGTTACCCTAAGTTTTTATTCAGAATATTACAAGACCTCCATGTTACTCCCAACAACTGGTGCACGTCTGCTACAATGACATGAGATGAACAAAGCATCCCTGAGAACAAGAGAAAGATAAGCCAGTGTTTGCAGCATATGTTTAGAATGTGATCATTTAGGGTTTTTCAGGGTTTTTTTGTTTGTTTGTTTGGTTTGGTTTGGTTTGGTTTGGTTTTTTTGAGACAAGGTTTCTCTGTGTAGCCCTGGCTGTCCTGGAACTCACTGTGTAGACCAGGCTGGCCTCGAACTCAGAAATCCGCCTGCCTCTGCCTCCCAAGTGCTGGAATTAAAGGCACGTGCCACCACCACCCCAATGTGATTATTTAGTACATCTCAGAAAATTATTCATTTTATTATTGTATGGGTAAGCCAGGGCCAGCATGTGGAGGTCAGAGGACAACTTGGCAGGGGTTGATTCTTTCTACCATGTGGATTTAAGAGGCCTGACAGCAAGCATCTTCAGCCACTGAGTCATCTTGACAACACTCACTCCTAATATGTCTTAAAGTATCCAATATATAGCCTCTGGAGGTACTAACATCGTCAAGAAAAGACTAACTGCTCATCTTAATGTAGTTTTTCCAAATAGTAATTCTGATGTTCAAGTTCTTTTAATTTTTGTAAGCATATGAATAAAGATAGAGCTACAAAGTTCTCAATAGACTTGGAACAGCAAATTAGACTAACTTATGAAAATTGTTTGATTTTTTTTCATAATTCAAATGAGAGAAGCAGAAGTAATTAAATATTCCCTACCCCTCAAGCCCCTGTAATCTCTATAAGCACTGGAAGGCTATGGGGTGGGTCATGAATTCAAGGCTAGACTGAGCTATCTATGGAGACCCTATCTCTAAAGGAAAAAAAAGAAAAATACACTCAACCAGGGAAGTATTATCAAGAACAATAACATATTGACTATGCAGGTCTTGCATAGTAATAATAAAATTATTTACTGGGTAAAAGCATGTATTCCTGAGAAGCAAATGTAAGTATAAAAAAAATTTCATTAATGGTCAAGAACTTCTAGTTTAGAAACATGCTACATTTCTGTGACCAGCAAATGTGTGTAAACTGCCAGGAAATAAACATGAAACAGCTTTTATGGACCATATAGTCTCTGATACTACTACTCCACATTATCATTGCAGACCAGGAACAGCTAGAAATACCAAAGACGATACATATAGAAATGTGTATTTCTGTGTCTTGATTCAAATTTAATTATATCTGCTAGCATTTCAATTTCAAATTATTTTAATATACCATAAAACCTTGGTTATTCTAATTTTTTTTACACATCTGAAAACATAAAACTAACCCTTGCCCCTGGGCCAAGTAAATACAGGCAGCACAGGAGACAGAGCGTGGTAGACAGAGCATGTGAGTCACAAGGAGCAAATAGAGACAGGCCTATGGAGCACTGTCTGTCCTCCTGTTTTTATCAGTGTTTGTGGAAATAAAAATTGTTTCTCTCTTGATAGTTCATTAATTTCTACTTTCCATTCCCAATTCTAAGTCTTTCAAGGACACTTTCTGAAGTCTTCGTTTCCTTCCATCTCTCTTCCCAGGGCATAGTTTGAATGTTTTTAAGTCAAAATCTATCCATGGGGGGCTGGGGGGAAGGAAGCATCTCAACTTTTTATGAATCCTACTTCCTTGAACTACAACTATAAGGCTTCAAATCTTTTCATGCTCAACCTTTTAATAAATATGTTTGACCAATCTTATTCTCTTTCCCTTTTAACCATCATTTAATTCTATACAATGAGACCACTGTGAGTTGAGGCCTTAGTAGTTAGAGAAGGAAGATTTTAGCCACAAATACATTTATGTTTAAAATTGCCCCAGTAACTGTTCAAATAGCTTCAAAGAAAGCTCAAAAAGAAAAGTTGACTCATGGCCCTAAATTGTTTCTATCACCACTTCCCTAGGTATAATCTTTCTGAGTTTAAAAGTTACTGTTTACTTTTGTTTAGAAAACAGTTGATTTTTTTTTTTTTCCGAGACAGGGTTTCTCTGTGTAGCCCTGGCTGTCCTGGAACTCACTCTGTAGACCAAGCTGGCCTCGAACTCAGAAATCCACCTGCCTCTGCCTCCTAAGTGCTGGGATTAAAGGTGTGCGCCGCCGCCGCCGCCGCCGCCACCACCACCACCGTCGCCCAGCAGATTCTGTGTACTATGATAATTGAACAATGGTATAAAATGTTTTAAAGACTTAGCATGTCGTTAAATTTAAAGCTATATGGTTCTAAAATAAACTATTTAGAACAATGTAAGTTCAATTCCATTTATAGCATAATATACAAAATGTTAAAAATCAATACTAACTTATAAAATTATGACCACAACCTTGGAGGTCTTGAGTCACATTTATTTCACAACAGTAACCCTCCATGTGTGAACTGTATGGATGTGCAGGGGTCATTCTGATTAGCAAAGAGAAACAGCAGGGAGTCAGTGACTCCCTGTGCTAGGAAAAAAAACTGTTCTTGCAACACAATGGCAGGAGACAGAGCATGCAGTAAAAGAAGGAGAACTCACTTTCCACCTCTCAGCAGCAAGTGTTTCAATGCACCTGTACCAAAGCTGTTACCAGTGAATCCAGCAGAACAGTATCAGTGAATGCACTGAAGTTCGCGATCTATATGACTGTCAGTGATTTCTTCTGACGACAAATGCCACCCCGAAAAACAAAAGAGGAAAAACCCTATTGTGTGACCAGAGGCAAAAGCAAGACAAAATTAGAACAAGTCTCTTACTTGTCTGAGAGTCCTGGCTACATACAGCCAACAGAAATGGTAATTACCTAACAATACAAAGCAAGAAGCTTTCTGCCTTTTATTTTGCTGCCAAGTACATAATCTGAAGGGTTCTTGTTGACACTGTACCCTCACATCATGAAACTATTCATGATTCCCAAAAAGCATCTAAGTCTCTTTCTCACTCTCTGTGTCTGTCTGTGTCTGTCTCTCTCTCTCTCTCTCTCTCTCTCTCTCACACACACACACACACACACACACACACACACAATTACAATCGCACGCATTAAGCCAGGTTTAGTATTAATGAAAAAATTTTAGGGCAAAAAAAGTTAAATGTTAGGTATTTTTAATATGAATGTCAAGTAGAAAAAGAAGCCAGAACATCAATTTCATCTCATGAAAATTTCAAAATAAAATGTCACTATTTCTAGAAAAGGTTTATTTAATGATCTTTTTAACTTCACTAAACCATATCTATAATCCTAAAAGGGCAGCCCCATAATTCACAGTGAGTTCAAGATAGCCTATAAATGTTGTCACAAATTGTCAGAATTACAAAAAGAAAGTATACGCTGCTGAAAGGGCAACTCTTACTCTTTTCTACGTTAAAATAAATGTTTTTATTTTAAAATTACAGTAAAGGTACATCCTTTCTCCATCTGGCATTCTTTCCATCTCATTTCTCCCTAACAATACCACAAAACTGTCTTTCTTTCAAAGAATAAAAATAAAACCAATACCCAAACCTCCAGACATCAAGACTCCATGCTTGCTGTACAATAAGGAGGCCTTTGCATGCCCAACAGTCTTTTCCTCTAGTTTACTGGAAGCGAGTATCAAGACCCACACACTCCTCTGTAAGTACCACAGGCATTTTCAGCAAAATTAAAACAATTACACAATAAGCAGACCAATCTCAAATGTGTACAACATGAACTTACAGCAACTTCTAGCCAGGTATGGTTGTACGCATCTATAACCTTAGCAAGTAGGAAGTGGAGGTACATCAGGTATTTGGGTCATCCTCAGCTACACAGTGAGTTCAAAGCCAATGTGAGCTACATGAGACCCTGCCTCAAAAAAATAACACAATTTCTGTACAGTTTACTCTATTTACCACTTAAAGCCCTTTTGTCCCAGTCCTCAGTTCAATTCCAATGAAAATACAGAATAACAAACCTACAGATAATTCAGTTTGATTAAATGAAAACAGAGTAATTGAACTGATAGGTAACTCAGTTCAATTCCAATAGAAATGGAGTAATAAACCTATGGATAAGTCACATACATGACAGCAAAAAGCCAACATGCAGATTACCAACAAGTTCTCACTTAAAGATGCACTCAGCAACTAAATTTGTTGTGTTTGCCTGTTCTATGGCATGGACAAAGAGAAGAATAACTAATCCACAGTCCATATAAAACAAAGTTATAACTTTAAAAGCCAGGATACTAACTAGCACAGAGTAGAATAATACCATAAGTCTTTGGTGCCTTCCACCTGCCCTGCATCTTGGGTTGCAGCTTATCTAACAGCTATTTTTCCCTTCTTGTGGGGTTTTACTTAGTGTGCCTGTTCTCTACTTCCATTTATACCCCTGTAGTTTTTAAAAGGATATAAAGCAACTGTATTAAGAATGCCTAAAGATATCAAAGACCTAAAGCTCCACTGGTTGTGTGTGGCATAGGAGGAAGGGGAGGAAAACGTGAGGTAATGAGGATCTACTATATTTACCTTATGTGCAGGCCATGTGGACAACAATAGGAACCATGTAGGGTGCACTTTGGGTCAGAAAAGAACATGGCAGCCTAATGGGAGGCCTTTGTTCTTCTAAAGGGCTCCTTTCTCCCTTCTGTGCTTCACTTAATTCATGGCATCTGAGCTGCTCTTGAACTTGACAGATGAGAAAAAAAGGGGAGAAGAGAGAGAGTCACACACAAAGAGAAAGGAAGGGAGGACTTAAAAAAGAACTCATTGTGATAATTTAGTTCTACTGCTAGATTTGGGGAATTTGGGGAATTTTGAGGAGTTGGCTAGTAAGATTCAGAATTAAAATCAAAATTTCCAGATATTACACTAAGTAGTTAAGTAGACAAATAAAATGCAAAATAAATTCTACACTAAAAATTTAATACAGATTATTTTTTCTGCTACAAACATTTCTTTGTACTTTTTACTAATATTTTAAATAATAGTAAGAAATACTGATTTTTCAATAGTTACATAAAAGATAAGCATTCTACTAACAACACTGGATATTAAATGACTTCCCAGATTAGGAAAATTGTTGAGAGATAAGTAGCACTAAAGAACACCACAAAGCCATGAGCACCACCTACAGGATGAAATGTGCATTCAAGACTAATATGCTTCAAAAAACTAACTGATCATCTTGAAGACATGAAAAAAATAACTAAGCAAGAAATAACAAGTCCTAAGAATCATTGGCTAATTAAAAAATATAAATAACTCTGGTTTATACTACAAAATGCTGACAAAAGTCAACTTAAAGCAATAAAAGACATAGTTGTATGAGGCCAAAGGGGCTTAGCGGTTGAGAGCAGAGGCCCCAAGCTCCACAAGCACGGAGACCTCACGACCACCCAAACTCCAGATCCAAGAGATCTCCAGTGCCTCTGCAGACACTTGCACTCACAGGCTCACACCCACACACATACATTTAATTAAACATATTCTCTAAAAAGGAAAAAGACAGCTATAAAGTGATTTGATAATAATGCCTGGCTTTAAAATAGACCTGGTTAAGGTTTTTGTAAGATACTCAGCATAAAACCAGAAAAGTCTAAAACATAAGAAATTGTTCTATTCCTGTTAGATTTAGTATTTACTTTCCCAGGTTTTCCTGTTACATGTGGCTTAAATATGTAAATCTGCATCTTATGTTATACATGCACACACATTTTGTGATTTTCTTCTTCTTACAACTTCATTTCCTCTGCTACTCAATATATTTTACATCTCTCTTTTTAAAAAGTTATTATACACATAGCTCTCATTTCTGGGGTGTTAAAACAACATACTATGCTCTATTGAATTATTTCTACTTATACTTAACAACTGAGCTTCAAGAAGTAGTACTGTTATATATCTTTCCCAGCTAGCTTAATGTTTCTATAAACAAATGACTAGTGTATTTTAGTTAAACAGTACAAACATTTGAAAATCAGTGTATCACAATTTCTCCCAAAGTTGTGCTAAAGTAACTTCTAATATCATTTTGTTTTCCTGATACTATACAATCTTTTAAAATTTGACATTTGATAAATTACCTGAGAATGTCTACAAGTGTTTTCCTTCTAATTAGGATCATAAGCTTTATTCCCAATATTTGCTGCGATTTTGTAAAAGTAGTACTTTTAAACTACTTTAAAATCAGTTACAATTTTATAAAACCTTAATTAATGCCCAATCACATCACACCACACAGTGTATTTAGAAGCCACAATCAAGTAGACTTAAAACTTAAAACTTCGCACTATCTCAAAGGCAACTGTAAGTAACAACAGGCTAAATTAAAACACTGTATACCCTTTCCAAAACAGCTATTTTGAAAGAATATCTTCCAGTTAGACTTATGTGCATGTAGATGGAAGTGGGTCAGTTATAGATTAAAAATTGTTTGAAACAACATTAAAGGGAAAGGCCATGAATTTGAGAGAGCACAAAAGGAGTGCATAGGAGGAGTCTGAGGGAAGAATATGGTGTAATTTTAATTTCAAAAAACAAAAGTTAAGAAAAAGAAAACACAACCACTTCTAATCACTCCTTGAATGGCTATAGGTATGGTTATTTTAGGGTTCACATGTATAGATGTAATATCACTAACTCTAATTCTCAAATGCAGCACGTCAGACTTTCTGAACCAGGCAATTCTCTTGGGGAAAGAAAAGTGCACGGATCTGTCCACTGTAAGGTATCTATAAGAAAAGAGGTCTCTGATCACTGTCTCCCCCTGGGAGGAACAGGATGAACAAAACTTGTGCCTAGGTGAGAACCACAGCACAGAGTACTTCAACAAGCTATCTCACAAACTCCATTAAAAATTTAAACATATTTTACTTATTTATTCATTTAGTGTATGTCCTTTGCATGTGACAACTTGCAGCAGTTAGTTTTCTCCTTCCACCAGGTATAAGGAATTGAACTCAGGTCATCAGGCTTGTCAGCAAGCACTCTTAACCACAGAGCCACCTTGACAGCCATCACAGTCCTTTTTTAAGTATACAAGGAAGCCAGCATGGGAGCTCATGCTGTAAATTCAAGAGGCTGAGGTTAGGAGACTGCTGCCAAGTCTGAGACCAGCCTGTAACTACACAGTGGTTTCCTGGCCTACAGTGTGAGACCATGACTCCAAAAATGAAAAACCAAACAGTCTACCTCAAGGGCTGAGACCATATCTCAGTCAGTAAGGCACTACCTGACATGCTTGCACCTGTGAGCACAATCCTCCCCATGACAAAAATCAACCAAACAAACAAAACAACAAGACAGAAGACACAACCTTATACAAATATTTTCAGCATACTTACTAAATTAAATTCTCACTAGTCTTCACTGCACTAAACGTCTCTCATGTAATTACTAACACAGTAGTTTACGAAAACACTGAGCTTGGGAGACAACAGATATACAAACAAAATTATCTTATCACTGTCACCTATCCTATTAATTTTACTTACAAATACTGTCTTTTCCACATCTCTCCTAACTCCTGCCTCAACTACCAAAACCTATCCAGACTGTCTTTTACCTGTTCCCTCAGCTTTTACTCCACTCATTCACTCAACTATGATTCACTGCCTGCTTGTTACATGCAGTTTTCTACATACTGAGAATACACTAGTAACAAAACTCTCACGTAAATTATTTTACCTAACTAGGTGTGGCCACACATGGCCAAAATCCCAGCATCTGGGACTCAAAGACAGGAGAACCAGAATTAATTAAGCCTTATCTGTGCTACTTGAGATCATGCCTCAAATAAGAAAAATAACCCACTGCACACATCCCCCTCCCTCCTTCCAGTGAAACTTTAGCATAAAACATGCTAGGTCACAAGGCACAAAGTGTTTTGATAGAGGGGAAGGGAGAAAAGGGAAGGAAGGAAGGAAGGAAGGAAGGAAGGAAGGAAGGAAGGAAGGAGCGAGCAGGAAAGGGTGGGCAGGAATGGGATCTGGTCAAGTGCAATGGCCAGCCATGTAAAGATCTGAAGAAAGTTAGGAAGTGAAAATCATGGATACCTGGAAAAAAAGCAGCCTTGGTTTCCTGGAGTGGAAGCATACCTTTTACTTTACTCTAAATGAAATGGGAAGTTCTTAAACCATCTGAAGGAAAACGCTGGTAACATGTCAATTTGCTTCAACAGTGAAAGCAGAAAACATGAGATTTAGACTTATGGAAAGGACAGTGGTAATGAAGATCTTGTGTATATTATCAATATGCTTAAATATAAGTTGGATTCCATTGCCACTTTTCCCACAATGAACTTTATCTACCCCAGGCTGACCTCAGGCACCATAACTTCTGGTTCTCCTGACTGTACCAGCATGTCCTGTTTCCAGGTGCTGGGGACTGAGTCCAGGACTTCATGATTGTTAGAAAAGCACTCCTACCAACTCTTACCAACCTATGTTTATGAAGCATCACCTGTCTCAGTGTTTTGTAAACATTCATCTCTATCTTCTTCTGATAAAGAGCTAATCAGCCAAGGGCAGAGGAAATAGAAAAGCTGGACTTCCAATCCCAACCAGGGATCCAGGGAGAGAAAGACCACATGGAGAGACCAGGAAGTCTCAACACACCAGGACACATCAGTACACAAATGGATCAGAGAGAGCCAAGGCAAGCCCAGACTGGCAAGTAACTGGGCATTTATCTAGTATTAACAGCCTTAAAGGGTTAGAATAGCCCAGAACCTGGTGCCCAGCCTAGGCTTATAATTTGTTAGTAAGCTTAACATGTCTTTGTGTCAGTTATTTAGGAGACAGAACAGGAACCAATCAGGCTTTATGCTTAAGCAGCAGACTACATAATACTACAAATTCTTCCCCATGTAGGGTTCTTGATACATTATATTCTCAGCCTTGAATAATTTTCATTCTACCTTGTCTACATGCTCTCCCATTTCAATCCTCACTTTAAATTCACTTCCAAAAGACCTTCCCCACACGCCTCTCTAAATCAGTTTCACCCCCTTTATATACTTTCTCAGAGTACCCCAGAGTATTTCCATGACAGGACTCACCCAGTTTGCAATTATGACAGTAGATTAATTGTTACCAATGATTAACAATTGTTCTGCAAACTAAGTCTACAAGGAGCAGAGACTACTTATGTGTCAACTGCTAACTGATCTCCATGATCTGCCAGAATCCTGGCACATAGCGAGTTTAAGTACCTCTCATCTCAGCTCTGCCAAATATGACCTAGTAGCCTAAGTTCTCAGCACCTCACTATGCATCCTTCTCTGCAAAGGTCACATCAACTACAAAGAAATGTAACATCAAGAGGGATCTAAGAATAGTATGTATAGAGTAGGGTATGTAGAAAGGGTCTGTATTACTAGGTTATGAAACCTGCAGCCAAAAAAAAAAGACTGAAAGGCTTTTTGAGTAGTATCACATTCAGAAATGTGTTTTTATAATATTAATCTATCTGCAAAAGAGCCTGAATATACAACTTTAAACCACAAGTCAACAAAGGTAAATTTAATCAGTTTAAAAAATTGGTACAGTATTAGACAGGCAGTACGCACAGAGGCAGATGTTGAACAGTTAGGTCTGTTTTTGCCTCTAAGCCCCACACTCCCAGATAAGATTTAGACTCAAATTATATTTACAAATACCTTGGCCATCTAGCTATGGTCTACTCTGACTACATCAAAGATAATCCATTTGTTTTAACCTATATTTTGCCACATGGCTGGTCACCTCTGCTCAGGTACCAATGTGTCTACCTCCCCACATCATTTCAGGTTCCTCTCCCTGCCTCCTTCTCTCCTAGAATTCTTTCTCCTCCCAATGTCCCACCCCTATTTCCTGCCTAAGCCATAGGCTTTTAAATTGACAGGTAAGGCATCCATACAATACATAAGATAATCTCTCGACAGGCACAGGCAGAGGCAGGCAGACCTCTTCTTGAGTTCAGTCTGAGTTGAGGCCAGTCTGGTCTACAGATCAAGTTCCAGGACAGCCAGGGCTATACAGAGAACCCCTGTCTTGAAAAACCAAAACAGGTGCAGGTATGAGAATATAGTCTTTAGTAAAGATTCTTACTGTTATTTGACAGCTAAGTAAGTTTACATTTACTTTGGTTTTATAAAAAATAAAAGACACAACAATGAAAAATCATTTCCTCATTATTCATTACTAACAATGCTACTGGATTAACCCCACCAGGCACAACTTCAGTGGCTCCCTACTGTCTACCTTCATCTGATGCCTAAGATCCTACACAAGCTAGTCAGAAGACTACTTTAGCTCCAAACACAGCTGGTGCTCTCTGCTCTGTTAGACCTTGCTTCCCTGGCCCTTCCTTCTTTTGGAAGTGCAGTCTCACTCTCCATAATTCATATCCACCTGTCCACATCCTATCTGCTGTATTCTTGCTCCAGCTTTCCACTCAGAATGGACAGCCCTAGCTCCATCTCGGTGTATGACCCCAGCTCACCTCAAGTGCAAATGACCACTCCTAGTACATGAAAGAGCAACACAAAAGCAAACAGCCATATGTATAATTTATAAACTGCTCCCAGAAACAATTCTCTGAGTGCAGTAATTGCTTCTGATTTATCTTTTGTTTCTCATAATTAAAACAAAGTATGTACCTGAATAATTCTTGAATCAAACAGTAAAAAATTTCACATACAAAATTTATCTTTCAAGCTGGAGAGATGGCTTAGAGGCTAAGAGCACTGTCTCTTCTTCCAGAGGTCCTGAGTTTAATTCCCAGCAACTACATGGTGGCTCACAGCCATCTATGACACAATCTGATAGGCTCTTCTGGCCTGTAGGCATACTCACAGGCAGGACACTGTATACATAATAAATAAATAAATCTAAAAAGAAAATTTTGTTTTCCTCTTTGGGCCACATTAAAAGAACAAAGTTTATTAAGTGTCTATACTACAACTATGTATATCTCTATGTTAAAAGAGAACAGAGATAATTAAAAACTATGTACTAAATCATCCCAGGGCTGAGGATATAACTCAATGATACAGCATTTACCTGGCATATAAAAGGCCTTGGGTTTGATAACCAGTATCACTAACATTTGCACACATTCATCAACAAATGTAAAATTAGGAAAGTTTTTATTAAACAAGAAGCAATATAGCATCATGATTTTATAGTCAAGGCTGTAGAGTCCAATAACCTGTGTCCATACTCTTAACTAAGTAAATGTCCTCTGGGCATCACTTAACATAAATCTAAAAAGACAACAATTTAGGTTATTCTGTACTATTTTTAAAAGCCAAATGAATACATTAAAATATATTAATCTATCACAAAGTATACAACCAAAAAACCCCTGCTTAGGAAATAATACAGGAATATATATTCCCTCCTATGCTTTTTCCCCCTACTTAATACTTGCTAATAAAAGCAGTGACTTATTATTTCATTGTTTTCTCAGTGCCTAGAACAAAGACTGGCAGTTACAATAATTCAGAACACCTCCAGAGCTTATGTGGCTGGGAGTCACTGTTCCTGTGAACCAGTGAACAGTGACAAAGATGGGATGGGTGAACTATCATCTTTGATGAAGCCCTGACACAATGCCTATTTTTATATGGCACACAAGCTAACAATAGTTTGGGTTCTGTTGTTGGATAGATTTATTTGTTTATGTATATTTTTGCCTGCCTGTAAGTATATGCAGTAAATAGGGTTGAGAAAAGAGCATAGAATCCTATGGAACTGTGATGGCTGCGAGCTCCCATGTGCACAGGTCTGAACCCAGGTCCCCTGCAAAAGCAAAAAGTATTCTTAACTGTTGAGCTACCTACCCCTCCAGCATTGTTTGTTTTTTTAATGTGTATGCATACATGTTCCTGTACACATGTGCATAGGCATGTGTGGAAGTTAAAAGACAACCTTGAATTTTGGTCCTTGTGTTCAATCTTGTTTGAGATCAGGTCTCTAGTCTGAGCTCCCTGGAATTCTCCTGTCTCCACTCCCATTTCACTGAAGGAGGACTGGGATATATACCAAGTCCAACCAGCCCTGTGTGGACCCTAAGGATCCAAACTCAGGTCTTCACCTATCCACAGAACTACTAAGAATAGGTTTTACAGAATGTCTGCAAAGTATCTGATTATAAGAACACTAATAGGGGATCCTAAAAAATATTACTCCTTCAAAATAATTCTACTCAAGGCTTAGGTCACAAAATCTCACTTCCACACTTTGCTAATTAAAAATGTACTAAAATTGTTTTCTCTTGTTATATAAGCATGTACATAATATAAATTTTACTTCTCAACTTAAAGAATCTCCAAAACATTTACTAGCTATCAATTTAGAAAAAAAGATAACACGAGTGCCTGATATGTATATGTGTGTATATGGTCACACAGCTGGCCTTGAAGAGTGTTTAGACAGATAATTCTATTTGTGAGGAGGAAGGTTTTAAAAAATCACATTCTTGCCGGGCGGTGGTGGCGCACGCCTTTAGTCCCAGCACTTGGGAGGCAGAGGCAGAGGCAGGCGGATTTCTGAGTTTGAGGCCAGCCTAGTCTACAGAGTGAGTTTCAGGACAGCCAGGGCTACACAGAGAAACCCTGTCTCGAAAAACAAAACAACAACAAAAAAATTACATTCTTTAAAGTTTGTTTGTTTGCTTTTTTATAATACCAGCTGTGAAGAACACAGAGAATAGAATTCTTCATGACCAGTTATTAAAAAGCTTCCCGAAAATAAGTGTGGTAAATACAAAATAAGAACTATGGTGAGGAATTCTTTCATTTTTTTTTAAACCCCTAAATCGCTTCTCCCAAATGATGGAAATGTTAAACTATAAGAAAGAACAGAAACCCAGGAGTACAGACACACACCTTTGATCCCAGCATTCAGGAGGCAGAGAGGAGGAGGATCTCTTAGTTTAGCCTGGTTTACAGAGTTAGTTCCAGGAAAGCCAGGGCTACACAGAAAAACTCTGTCTCAAAAATACCCAAAACAGGAAAGAAATAACAGAAAATGGCATTTTAGAATCACATCTGGAGGTAAGAACATAGCTCACTCAATAACTGCAGCATAAGAGTTAAACTCAGCTTTCCTATGCTCAAACCTCAACTGTCATATTGAGAGCTCACCTTCAGAAGCTCTGACAAGTTGCGCTGCTTAAACCTCGAGATTCTTGTCCTATAAATGGAGTTTCAAAACATTTGTATCCTGACACACCTATTAATTAAACACACAGTTAAGCACATAGCCTGGTATATCAATTAGTGCTAATAAATGCTACCACTAGGCACAGTCTTGTCTAAATAGATGCTTACTATTTCCTACAAAGCAATCAGTCTATTTCCCATTTTTTTCCCAATGTTCTATTGGTTTCAGTGTTTTAACTAAGGCTTTTATTTCCCCTCTCATATATATATATCACATATACATATGTGTGTGTATATATATATATGTATATACATACACATGTATATACTAAGTCTAGTCTATTTCTACCAGTTTCAACTGGGAATCAATGTTAGTGCTCAAAAGACAGACACTTTACTAATGGAAGGAACCGCATGTAGCTCCTGACCCAGGTCTATGTCTCATCATCTTCTTGTTCTGCCGATGCTGTAAAAAGACATTGCTTTAAGGTTATCTTGCTTGTGCTCAAATGAGCACTAGTTTTTCAGTTCAAAAAAAAAAAACAGTGCCAATGTTAGATTTTCAAACAAGAGACTATTTGATGCCCAAAATGAGACATGACTCCTCAGTACCACCTATCCTTGAACAAAACAATAAATGATTCCCTGCAGGACATGGTCTACAACTCACCTACTCAACTTAATAACAATCTTATCATCAAAGGCACCCTGAGCATCAAGAAATTGCTCTGTTATAAATTTAGGAACAAAATTAAAGGTTCTGGGAGACATTTTTCACAAGCACATCAAGAGAGTGAAAAGAGACTGCCACATTCAGGCAGTATTTTACTGCTTTCTAAGTATCTTTCCCCGAAAGCAACCAAAATTACAAGCGTCTCAAAGATTTGTGTAGCTAGAACCAGTGTACCCAGATCTGACATATCAACAGGTATTCACTCAGGATTTTCACAAGAAGAAAGTCATTGTATGGCTGTATCAAAGAGTTTCCATATACACATATGCTCATGTTCTTCTGCACACACTTCCCCTTTATCCACAACTAGTTCTGGAGTGAGAATTTTAGTTTCTTTAAAAAACCCAGTTATGTTATGTGCATTGTTTCTGTTTTAACCCCAGGTGTGGGATATGGGGCTGCTTCAGTTTGTCCATGGCCATCTACTATGATTGTCTCATGCTCTAGGAAGGGCATGGTTTTTGCCAGCTGCAGACAGTTTTTAATTCTAGGGACTCTAAAGAGGGAAAAAATGTGAGAGTCCTAGAGGGAGGGCCCTGTGGCAGCCGCTGCTCCTGGCTGTTGTTGTGGTGGTGGTCTGACAAGAAGTTGTTGGAGATATCCTGATGACAAAGATTGGACTGGCCCCAAGAAACTCAATGTCCCTAACTAGCAGAATACAGTCAAAAGAGGCCTTCGTCTCCTTTACCCTCTTTCTTCCTCTCCTACCTGGTGCTGGGGGTTAGAAAGGATTGGGGTAGAATAGGGATGGAAGGGAGTTAGAAGTAGAAGAACCCCCCAAAATAGTGAAAAAATGCGCCAACACAGTTCATGTGAAGACTACCACTTCTTACCTTTTTAGTTGAGATAAGTGCTATCATACAGTACAAACACTGAGCTAAGTGTAAGACCCGAGTGCTGGTCTCAGGTGCTGCTTCTCACAATGATTCGGCTAAAACTATTTCGACCATTTGTTCTCTAGCTTTAACAACTTTATCGTCTTTATTTTCAGTTATGGTACTAATCAATTTTTAAGTACTGAAAAACTCAATACAAATGAAACAAAACAAACTAGGAAACTCACGGTTTATGTAAAGCATAGTACAGTTTAAATGCTCAAGAAATCCTGCCAGGACCTGATCCTATGCTCCTCCTCTCTCTTCACTCTCACTTTTTCTGGTTTCCCATGGTGAGCAGATAACCACATCACCCCAGTCTAAGTAAAATAAAGACCATCCCAACCTCTAGCAAGCTCGGTGACAGCTTTATCTGAGCGGCAAATCCAGTCTGAGCCAACCAAGTGACTTCAGGAAAACCTGAACCTGTCATCTGAGCTGCATCGCCCACTTAGTTTGAAGCAAACTTGGAGATGGAAGTTCTTTGAATTGAAAACACTGATATTCTTCCAAAGAACTAATCAGTGCCTTGATATTATTCTAACCTTCCTCCCCCATCTCCCCTTTCCCATTCCTCAACTAGGACTCTCTTAATCTGGGTCTTGTCACCCTCAACCCCCAGCCTTGGCAAGCAAACTCAGACTTTGAGCATGCTAGGTAAGTGCTATGCCCTGAACCTGTATCATTCTCAACTCACGTGGTGTACTGGCTGGTTTTGTGTGTCAACTTGACACAGAGTCATCAGAGAAAGGACCCTCAGATGAGGAACGGCCTCTATAACATCCAGCTGAAGGGATTTTTCTCAATTAGTGATTAGTGAGGGAAGAACCAGCCCATTGTGGGTGGTGTCATCCCTAGGCTGGTGGTCCTGGGTTCTATAAGAAAGCAGACTGAGCCAGCTATTAGGAGCAAGCCAGTAAGCAGCACTCCTCCATGGCCTATGCATCAGCTCCTGCCTCCAGGTTCCAGCCAAGCTTGAGTTCCTGTCCTAACTTCCTCCAGTGATGGATTATGATCTGAAAGTGTAAGCCACTAAATAAACCCTTTCCTCCCCAACTTCCTTTTTGGTCATGGAGTTCATCACAGCAACAGAAAACCCTAAGACACATGGATTATTCTGATGACCTTCTAGCAGCCTTCCTGCCTGCAGTTTCGTATTTCGCATGCTCTATTATTCTGTTACCTGTTATCTTTCTGAAGTTCAAATCTAATTTCACTCTCCATGTTCATAGAGCATCCTTTACGCTAGAGATATCTGTTTCCCATTTTGCCTCTGGATTTAAGGGAGTTTCTATTAAATCACCCAGAAGAGTAAGGTTGAGCTATAAGGTCTGTCTACTTTCATGAAATCTTGAGATCTCTACAAGGACCTTACTCCCCCTTTAAAACGGCCATGTTGGAGTTCTCCTTTGCTGGCAGAAAAGAGGTTCCAGGATCTCCAGCAGGCCAAAAGACAATAGTGACCTTGCATACACTGGCTTTTTCCTTATAAACAAATCTATTATAAATTTTAATTTATAAAGTATGCATAGAGTGATATGGAACAATTATAATAGTGTAAAAATATGTGAATGTGGTCTCTCAAAATAATTTTATTGTACTACAGATTTTTTTTCTTTTTCTTAAATGGATAACTTCTATGTTTTCATTTAAAGGAAACACTTTGCAACTCTCTCAGACATATCCCAGGTGCCAGTATTACCAGTCTGTATCTGGGTCCATTATTAAATAAAATTTTAAAAAATCACTATGATACAAAACTACAAGACCCTGACAGTCAATCTAGCAACCAAAGCAGCTACTACCTGTCTAATATATGAGCAGCATACATAACAAGAATAGGCTTTCAGGCTGGGCAGTGGTGGCGCACACCTTTAATCCCAGCACTTGGGAGGCAGAGGCAGGCAGATTTCTGAGTTCAAGGCCAGCCAGAGTCTACAGAGTGAGTTCCAGGACAGCCAGAGCTATACAGAAAAACCCTGTCTCAAAAAACCAAAATAATAAAAAATTTTAAAAAAATTAAAAAAAAGCTTTCAACCTGGGCAAGATAGAACAAAGAGTTATATAAAATTTCACCATGTAACTCAGGCAGCATCTAATTCAAAATGCATAAGTTGTTGTTTCTAGAGTTTTCCATGTAATAGTTTTAGATCAAAGTTAACAATGGGTAACTAAAACTAAGAAACAATTTTGAATGAGGGAGAGCTTAAAAATATACAGTGATTTCTCAAAGACTCTCTAATACTTATTTACAGATTTGTCTTATTCTTATAGTACTGAGAGACAAAACTACATTAAAATTACTTGACTACAGAAGCTCCATTTTGTACTACAGCAATCACATCAACCGTGAGTCCTAGGTTGGAGCTAAGATACATATACTGTCAAGAAGCTTATTATTACCTCACCTCTTTACAAAAACACTAAACAACCACACTCTGCTTAAAGGCCATCAAATAGTGATGGAGTATAGACACATATACACATCACATGACGGAAAAATGAACTATCATGCATCATTTTCTGGACATTATACCTAATAAAATTCTTCACTACATGGGGAATTGGGGATGGAGCTGAAAATTCTCTAAATTGAGAACTGATATTTGATGACCAAGAACTGAACACTGTATGTTCAACTGCTGAAACCAGGGGTAAGCATTTCAATTAGCTTCCAGGTCTTCTATGGCTAGGACAATATGACACTTGTGGCTTCTTACCAACTCAGAAGTAATACTGCCTTCTGCACAAATTTTCTATGTGGAAGAATCAAGACTATGCAAAGCACAATAACTACGACACTTAAATTAGAAAACTTACAAAGAAACACAATGACCCCTACATCAAAATCCAGTGTAAAATAGATTCAGTAATGCATATATCTAGAATCCTAGCACTGCAGAGACCTAGGCAGGGGGATAGTAAATTCAAGGCTAACTTTGGCTACATAGATTCTCAAAACCAGAAAAGGGGTGAAAAATCAACTATTTCCCATCCACCTTCAGAACCAAACACTAATTTGACTAGTGTTTGACTGACATAACATAGGACTGACTTTGGCAAAGTTCAGAAATGAACACGTATGTAGCAACTAAAGCACACGGGAACAAAAGCCAAACTTACATTCAACAGAACTGATACCGCCACATATTTCATTTGTATTTCATCATAGTCTTTTTTTAAGAGATGGTGTCAGCTGGGTGGTGGTGGCACACGGCTTTAATCCAAGCACTTGGGAGGCAGAGGCAGGCGGATTTCTGAGTTCGAGGCCAGCCTGGTCTACAGAGTGAGTTCCAGGACAGCCAGGGCTACACAGAGAAACCCTGTCTCAAAAAACAAAACAAAACAAACAAAAAAAAAAGAGATGGTGTCAAGCTGGCCTTAAACTCAATATGTAGCCAATGATGACCCTGAATGTATGACCTTCCACTTCAGGAATGTCCTGCTCCCACTGCCCCAGTCTGGGATTACAGGTGTGTGACACCTTTTTTGCTACAGATTAACCCAACACCTTGTACATGCAAATAGCAACTAAGGTACATCCTCAACCCTCCATCATAATCTTTAAATCAGATTAATATTCTAATTTTATACAAACTATTAGAACAATACCAAAGTGTTCTCCTAATTTCAAAAAGCACTAAAACTTTTCTTCTTTAAAAAACAAAGTAATATGTGAACAGGCTTTCAGAAGTGAAGTGTGTTACTTCAGTAATTTAATATACATTATACAGGCACCTGGAATATTCTGTTCAAGAAGCCAACCATACCAGAAGAAAAAAAAAAAAGCTATTCTGCATTCTTGTAAAAACAAACAAGCAAACAAACTGCATAGAACTGCCTAGATGCAGTTCATAGTCCAGACGTTTTTAAAGGTTTCTGATTTGTTTTTCCTTCCCCTGCTTCCTGCTTCAGAAAAGCAAAGAGGAGAAAGGATCAAAAGCAAAGGAAACACAGCAAAAATGGAAATTTTCCCATCAGCTAACACTTTTATTATTTTGCCCATAGAAGCAGGCACATCTGACACCAGATTCAAAAAAAAGGATGGCAAGGATAACAACAGTGAGGGAAGGAACCGACCACAATGACTACCCCCCTTTAAGATGAGCTACGAATACAAACTTAGTTCTAATTTAAACTCAAGAAAAAATAAACTAATAAAGAATAAAACAGGTCAAAACAAAAGAGTGTCTTATTCTACAAGAGCTATTTAATAAATCATTACAGAATCTAGAGGCTAAAAAGTTTGTTTCTGACTCTTGAACTGATGAGAACAAAACAATTCAATCTATTAAACATAAGAACTACAGAAACTCTTATCCTCTTGTTTCTTGAAAATCAAGTCTCCCTGTTTCAGGCCCATTGGCAAATTCATCATTAAGCTTGCAATGGGCCAACTAACTTTAAAATATACACTGTAATAAACTGGAATTAAATGTAAACATAAATCAGTTAACGGAAAGAACCTGGCAAGATGCCAGCCACTGTAGCCATTGCAATAGAAATAACAGAAATATCACCTTAGAGAAATACATTTTTAGCAAGTGTCATGACATTATCAGATCAACTGACAAGTTAGCTGGTTATGTTGGTGATACTATAATCCTAGTACTCAAGAGTCTAAGGCATTAATATCTCGAGTTCAAGGCCTATCTGGGCTATACAAGGAATCCAAGGACAACCTGGCTCAAAGAATAGGCATAAGTTAGTTAGCCATATTAATTTGTTGTTTTAAGAAACATCAAATTCAGCTATAATTTTAAGTAGCTTTTTAAAACATCCTCTATCAATCAGAACTATTTTGTTTATCTTGCCACTCAAGATAAATTGTGGCTCAATTATGGATATTCTTTACTTAAGAATTTGTATAGGGGCTGGAGAAATGGCTCAGTGGTTAAGAGCACTGACTGCTCTTCCAAAGGTCCTGAGTTCAAATCCCAGCAACCACATGGTGGCTCACAATCACCCATAATGAGATCTGACGCCCTCTCTCTGCTGGTGCATCTGAAGTCAGCTACAGTGTACTTATATATAATAATAAATAAATAAATCTTAAAAAAAAAGAATTTGTATAGAAAACCAAATAGAATAAAGGCTAAAACTTAACCATAATTAATCAGAACATATTAATTTGGTTTGTATTCTCAAATGATCAAGAATAGAGTTTAATAAAGTGCTGGATCTCTTTCTCAGTAGAAAGAAAAAAGAACATTAAAGTCAGATTTGAGGTCTTAGACTCCCCTACAAAACTTATTTAATGATTCTTGCATGAACATCTTTAACATGAAAAACTGGTTAGGAATGAGAATTTGTAGAGCACTTTGGAAAGCACGTGGATTCTTCAGATAGTCTCTTATGGTGGTTTGAATAAGAAAGGTCCACATAGGCTCACAGATTTGAATGCTTGGTCACCAGGAAGTGTCATTAGCAGGAGGTATGACTTCGTTGGAGGATGTGAATCACTGAGGGTGGACTTTGAGGTTTCAACTACTCAAGCCAGGCCTAGTGTCTCACTCTTCCTAATGCCTGCAGATCCCTCTCTAATACCTTGTCTGCCCTCATGCTGCCATGCTTCCTACCATGATGACAATGGACTAATACCAAATCTCTGACTCTATATGCCAGCTTCAATTAAATGGTACAAAATTTCTCCAAGATACCTTGGTCATGGTGTCTCTCCACAGCAATAGAAACGCTAACTAGAGCATCTCTTAAGGATATGTCTCTGAGCATCCTCCTCAAGGTTCAGTTGTTTGTGCATTTCAGCTCCAATAGAGATGCCTCCAGGTGAATGTTAACAATACACACAAAAGGCCACTGTTACTCTAGGTGGGTCATCATCTTCAACTCTAAGACTATATTTTGTTTTAAATCTATCACATTAACAGCCAGATCTTAAACCTCATCATCACGTCCTTTAAAACTTTAAACTCTTCAGCGGCAACTCCAGCCTCCTAGCCGTCACACCTCCCTTCCTTTGCAGACACGTTCACAACTTTACTCCTGACTTCTTCACTTACACCTTGTTGAGCTGCATATACTAATAAAGCCCAGGATGCTGGAAACTTCTGTTTCTTCTTCACTGTCCTTTCTACACCTTTGCCTCCAAGGAGCCATTAGAAAAATAAAAATAGAAGGCATAGGCCAATAGCACCTGCTAAGTTTTCTCAATATGTGTCTTTAAAACCTAGATTTCAATAGGTTTGAGATGAATTACAGATGAATAGAAGGAAATGTAGAATTTCAAAGAAGTCTAGAGGTATGACGGGAGAAAGCTGATCTCTAGAAGGAACACAAAAGAGAAGCTTGAGTGTGCAGAAGCTTAAAAGTGCTGTTAACAAAGGAAAGGACTGAGGTGAGAAAACAATGGGAAATGTAAAAAATTCTAGAAGCAGGAGGAAAAAGCTCAATGGTTTCAAACTGTCCAAGTTTTAGCAATACAAATAAAATTTAGAGCTTTTCTGAATACTTATCTCTAGGATAACCCAGAATTTAGCTCCTTGCATAGTAAAAGTCCCAACTCTGAAACCAGGCAACCTGAGTTTAATGTCCAGATCCTCCAATCCCTAGCTCTGTGGTCTAGACTAGACAAGTCATGTCATTGTTCCAAACATCTGCCTTCGGTTACCATTATCATAGTTTTCGGCATTCATTTTCTTCCCATTTGAAGCGAAGCTATCAAAAACAAACAAGCAATAAACCAAAATGCCCCAAGAAGGCATTCAGAGCCTTCTTCATTATGTAATCCACAATTCTAGTTTACAGAGGAAGAAATTTTACACTGAACAAGTCATAACCAGAGCCAGAAGTGGTGGCTAACATCTGTAATCCAGAAGTGGTGGCTAACATCTGTAATCCCAGCCCTGGGGAAGCAGGAGGATTTTGGCAAGTTGGGGAATGTGTAGACTACAGCATGAGACCCCCATCTCTAAAAATAAACAACAAACAAAAAACTAAGATCACTAAAGGAAACAATAACAAAACTCAAAATAGTTCCTTTCTTCTGCTAAGCATATTACATGGCCTCTGGAATCCTTTCAAAAACCGCACAAGAAGCTAAGTGATCAGGAACAGTAACATAACTTACCGCTGAGCAGTATTGTCTCAGCAACCAAGTACCACATCAAGACATTGTCTTTTTCGTGACTGACATGGCACTCTGAAGACTGTAACAGAGCTATGCTTTATGATCTCATAACAACTGTAAGTAAGCTTGCTTTGCTAGACCTCATCACTCTTCACGCTTGTGCTACTACATAGAAGATGTTGCTATGTGACAGTCGCAGTACTATTAAGATCTTTCCTTTGAGAAATGAAGTCCATAAAGGGGAGGCTCTCATGTCATCCTCACACCACTACCCAACATGCAGATTTCCAAGGCCCCAAACCAAACCCTAGAGAACAACTTTAAACATTTTTTAGACTTATTTATTTTAGTGTTAAGCATGGTTTGCCTACATGTGTACCCCATGTGTACCTGGTACCCTGGGAAGTCAGAAAAAACAGTGGATCAACTAGAACTAGAACTACAGATGTTTGTGGGCAGCCATGTAAATGCTGGGGATTGAATTGAACCAAGATCCTCTACAAGAGCAGCAAGTTCTCTTTACTGACCTGCCAACTCTTCAGCCTGAAAAAAAAACTAATTTGGGGGTTTAAGGATTCTTTAGGATCCTAAGAATTACAGAAAGGTGTTGGGTAGATTTCTAAGATGGCCTCCGCTGATACCTGACTCCTAGTATTACTGCTTGCTCTTGAGTGTGAAATGGATCAAGTAATTTGCTTTTAATAATATGGCAGAAGGGAACATACTACTTAGGAAATTGTGTTAATGACCAAATGAGGTGTCTTTGTTAGATGAAAAGAATGTTCAAGCAAAGTAACACGTTTAATGTCAGTAACTCTTGAGCCTTGGATACCCAGATTGTCTGCTTTCAGTGTGACACCTCTGCACTTTAAAGTGCCTGTGGCCTAGTACTGAAGGCTAGTGTTACACTTCCGAGCTTTAAGCGTGCGGACCCTTAGCTCTTAGAACTATGGATCCTAAGATGCAGAGCTCTTAGAAGTGTTCTGGAATTCTCCCTTTTTCAATCTCAGCTATTCATGCTCCACAGCTCCAGCTTTCTTCTGCACTCTCTCTGTACTGTCGTCTCTCTCCTGCACCACTCTCTGCCTCTGACTATGCCTTGGTGAGGACTGAGTTACTGGCTCTTTGTATTTGGGGCTCAGCCTTCTTTAACAGAGATAAAGGCCACAAGTAGGTCAGAATGGGAAAAGGGTCTGACAACTGTCAATCAAGTAGTTGAAATACCTGTGCCTGACAATTTTGGTCATTAAAAATATATGTATATTAAGGGGTGCTAGCTACGAAGACTAACCAAAAAATTAAGTCTTATTTTCAGAAAAATTTCATCCAGTACTTAGTCCTCACCCAAATACCATTTCAGAGGGAAACATGATCTCTTAGAAGGAGCTGAGTCTTCCTAACCTCCCCTGACTCAGTTACAAGGCAATGGCTTCAATCTTGCTAATGTTCTTTCCTTCCTAGCATTGTCTTTGGCTCCTTCAAGGCCTACTCTAAGGAAGAAAGCTGTAGAAACCACAAAGAAAGGAAGTGAGGGCAGTTTCTGACCAACCAAGTACTAGATAAGAAGAAACTGAGGTCTTAAGTCGTCCAACAGCCAGTAAGGAGAACTAAACCATCCAACAATCACGTGAGCAAGCTCAGCAGAAGATCCCTCCTACCTGAACCTTCAGATAAGACTACAGTCTGGGCCAAAGCACTGCAGCCTTTTAAAAGGCTTAGCATGGAGGACCCAACAAAACTATGAACAGATTACTCACCACAAAGAACTGTATCTTCTTTTTATGTCTATTCTTTAGTGGAAAATTCATTCTTGACTCCAGAAAGTACAGATTCTTACACTGGTCCTACCCTACTCAGAGAGGATTTTAAGCTCTCTGAAGTGCTCTATACTTAGGACTCTCAGAGAAAGAATGAGAAGGAAACTGGCAATATTATTAAGAACATGCACAAACATGCTCTGAGCAGGTGATTCTAACCATCAGCTATGCATAGATATGCACAGCAGAACAAAAACTATTATGTTTCGACTGCTGAGATAGCTATCTACTAGCTTAACATGGTTGTGGTGGTTGTGATACAAACACAGGAGGTATGTCATAATGAAGGCAGTCAATCTTGAAACTCCCTGGAGAATATGTTTACTAAATATGTATACATTATCTCATGAACTAGCCACTATGCAAAATGTGGCATAAAATGAACACTTTGCTTCATTTTATACTACTTTCAGGGGACTAAAGAATTTAAGAAAATTAAGCCAGGCATGGTGGTATACACACCTTTAATCCCAGCACTTTGGGGAACAGAGGCAGGTGGATCTCTGTGAGTTCAAGGCCAGATTAGTCTCTATACTGAGTTCCAGGACAGCCAGACTACATAGTAATACCCTGTCTTTAAAAGAGAGGGAGGGGGAAAATTCTAGCTTGCACAAAATAAAAACTACATGTAACCTTAAATATGGTGCTAACATTAATGTTTTAATTGATATAAATTTTAAAAATAAAGAAACTTTTAAGCATATAGGAATATGGCTACCAATATTAAACAACTAAATACAAAGGGTAAAAAAACCATTAGATAACATGATTTTCTATTATCCCTACTCAGTCTACTTTAAGCTAATAACTGAAGTTGTATGTCGATTAACCAAGTAAAAAAATCATGTTGTCAACTTACTACAGCAAAGGTTGCCTTCCAATTCTTTTAAATAGTATACCTATTTTGTCTGCTTAAGTGACTTTTTACTGACATCACTATGTACAAATCAGCAGTAACGAGAATGAACAGTTCTGATTCCTTGCTTTTAAAGCAAAATACTCGGTTATTTCAATACCCCCACCCCAGACAATTTGGAGTTGTGTGCAAATGTTTGGTTAGGTTATTGCTTGACATCATCCAATGAGAAATAAATAGTGGAACAAGAGTCAGGCTAACTGCTACCTCATAGGTAAAGACTTCCTGGAACAATTTCATACAGAACCAAGACTATCCAAAGCAAAATATCTAAATTACACAAATCTCTATAAAAATAATGGTAAAGAATTCTAGAGAAGACAATAAAGTAAGCAAAAGACAAATGGTAGGACATAGCAAGAGTGTATTAAAGCAGTATAAACAAAGCAAAAACTAAATAACAAAACATGAAGTTTGCTTTTTAAAAAGTATTTGTACATGAACACAAAAATTAACAGCAAGCTTACAGTTATCTAAAAAACACTGAGGAAGAAATGCACAGTTCTCTACCAGCGTAAGCAATTTATACTATTTGTGTCCTGTGTATTCAATCAGGAATGGCAAAAATCCCTCTTTAACTATTTTGTGATTTAAAATGACTGTCGTTTAATAAAATCACAAACATAAAACATACAATTACCTTTTAATTGTACCCAGCATGCCTTCCAACAATATTCTTTCCTTTAATATTTTAATTTCACCAAAATAGTCATGTCTCAATTTCATCCCTTTTGTAAAAATAAATTGTATTACTTGTGCATGTGAACTATAGAGGTGTGCCCGTGCTGTGGCACATGTGTAGCAATGACAGGAAACTTTGTGGAGTCAGTTCTCACTTTCCATGTAATGGGACTCAGGTTTGAGCAAGAAGTGCCTCCTTGCTTTATCAGATGATGCATGCACATCACTGGCCCTTCGTTCTTTTGTATATGTCCTAATGGTGTTTGTCTTCACTACAGAGGGTCTTGATAGAGGTTCTGAGCTTCACAGTTATCATGCTAAGTGAAATGCCTACTTATACACTGTCTTAGTTAGGTTTTTATTGCTGTGAAGAGACCAAGGCAACTCTTATTAAAGGACAACCTTTAACTGGGCTTCTGCTTACAGTTTCAGAGGTTTGGTCTATTATCATGGTGGGAAGCATGGCTTCATGCAGGACAGATCTGAAGGCAGCCCAGAAGGACCTTCTCTCTAGCCTACAGGGCAGTTAGGAGGAAGGTCTCTTCAGCACTGTGCAGAGCTTCAAGTCCTACTCCCACAGTGATGCACTTTCTTCAACAAGGCCACACCTCCTAATAGTGCCACTTCCCAAGGGTCAAGCATATTTACACCACCACACACTATGATCAATCTTCTATCAATGTTAAATATCTTAATATCAATAATAAAAAATACTTGTATATTAACATAAATTAATCCTCAATCTTTTATATAAGCCAATATTTTCTACCATTTATTATGTTAAGTTTATCTGCAGAATCTGATAGAACCTTAAATATTGTACATAGTTAAATCTTTTCCTTTTATGGCCTGTGCGGTGTTGTAGTGTCAGAAGCCTTTTGATCCATACAACTTATTCCTGCTCCTGTTGTAGTCAACTCGGCTGTTACCCTTTGAACATTTAAATTTTAATCCCTTCACAACTAATTTGTGTGCAGTGTGTGAAATGGACATAATTTCCCCTCTCCAAATAAGAAGCCGACTGTCCCAACCACCTGGTCCTTCACCTAATGCCAATTTCAATTCTTCTGGGCTCCTAAACTCTAGTTTCATGATAAGACATTTCATGGCTGCATTAAAGTGATCATTTTTCAGAGAACATTGTGTTCAGGGGGCTATGCATTTGCTGCTAGCATTTCCAGCACCTGCTAGAAAGAACATAAAGGAGGGGGTGGGATGAGAGTATCAGATTTGAGTACAAAGCCAAATTTTAACCAGTAAGCCATCACAATAGCTCATTATGCATTTGTATGTACTGTGTGAGCTAAAATTACATTTGAATTGTTGCCTAAATGGCTAGCACATTTACATATGCACTTTCACTGGACTAAAACAACAAAAAGATATACATGCTGAGGTTCATATTTATTATAACTGAGAGTTAATGGCATTTTACAGAAATGAGGAGGTTTACTTCCTAGTATTTGTTGGTGAAACTGCTCAGACTGAAACAAGTCACATTAACAGTCTTGTTTCCTGGTAGTACTCTTTTGGCTATCTTATATGGCCCAAAATAATGCAAATAATAACCTTATCCTTAAAATATTTTTAAAAGATTTATTTATTATATATGTGAGTACATTGTCACTGTCTTCAGACACACCAGAAGAGGGCATCAGACCCCATTACAGATGGTTGTGAGCCATAATGTGGTTGCTGGGAATTGAACTCAGGACCTTTAGAAGAACTGCTGAGCCATCTCTCAAGCTCACTTAAAATATTTTAAGTGGACTTTTTAACCACAACTTTTTCCCTGTCAGTGAGGAATGGAATGTTTTTAGGTGGGAATTTGATTTCATTAAGAGTAAGAAAGAGAAGCCAAAGAACAATTTTCAGAATGTACCTAGCACTGTGCTCTCGCCAATTCTGACCAGAATATCCTCACCCTCAAAACAGTCAACTTAAAAGAGTCACTAAGGAACTCCTCTGGTTATTATTCAGCTTTTTCTTCTAAAGCAAAATAATGGTTTGCACGATGGATAAGAATGCGCTAGTGGACTTCACAATTATATATCTCTAATAGGTTAAGGTTACACAAACAGGCGCTGTTCCTTTTATCAAGTACACTGTATGGCAGCCATGCTGAGTTTCTGAGAATCAGGCCTATGAATGAGCCTGCAAATACAGTAATACCCTTGAAATGCCACTGAACTGCAACTGAAAGTTAAGTTAATCATCTTAACTTTCTGCCATCAATGATAAGCACCAACAAGCAATTTCAATTCAGTATTTACTCTGGCAGCGCTCCTTGATGATCCTTACTATGCCAGTAGTGCTGCTATTCTTTGGGAATAAAAGAACTATTTGTGGAAGATGTCTAAAGGGCATGTACTATCTCCATCCTAATTACAATTACTTGTAATACCAGTTCCAGGAAAGCTAACACTTTCTTCTGGTTCCAAAGGTTCCTACACGTACAGGGTGGGTGTATACACCTATACTCATGCACACACACACACACACACACATATACAAAAGAAAATAAATTAAAAACTTTTCAATGAAACTACAAGTACTCTGAAAAGGTTAAAACTGCTGTAATATAATAAAAACAAATCTGCTTTACATTTGAAAATATACAGAAAAATAAAAATTTATTATACACAACTTAGAGCAAAACCACAAAACTCAAAACACACAGATATTCATCTATCAACCAAGAAAAAAAATCCAGGGCTGGAGAGATGGCTCAGCAGTTAAGAGCACTGACTGCTCTTCCAGAAGTCCTGAGTTCAAATCCCAGCAACCACATGGTGGCTCACAACCATCCATAATGAGATCTGATGCCCTCTTCTGGTGTGTCTGAAAACAGCTACAATGTACTTACATATAATAAATAAATCTTTAAAAAAAAAAAAGAAAAGAAAAAAATTCAGAAGACTAATAATTAACTATACTAGAGAGACTAGAGATACTGACACTGATAAATCCTACAAATAAGATGGCTGGCCAGTCATGGTAGTGCTGGCCTTTAATTCTTGAACTCCAGAGGCAGTGGCAGGGGCAGAGGCAGGCAGATCTCTGTAAGTTCGAGGCCATCCTGGTCTACATTACTAGCTCCAGGATGGCCAGGACTACATAGAGAAATCTGGTCTTAAAAGGTCAAAAAAAAAAAAAAAAAAAAAAGAGAGAGAGAGAATATGATTTGGTACCATCCTCAAAATCCTGACACCAGCATCTTTAAATGTGCATGATTCTATTAGACACAATTTATGAGAGGCCATTGTTTGGGACCAGTCCCTGAAAATCAGCTCAAATCAGGATGCAGTCGTTTATACCAAGAGTCACTTACTCAAACTCAACTTTCAAACAGGCAGTTTCCCCCATAAAACAGAAGATAAATATCAACCAATCAGAAGGAACAGAGTTTAGCTAAGCCAACGAGAAAAGGAAATAAGTAACTCTGTACCTCTACTTTCCTGCCTACGACGTCAATCCTCTTTGCTAAGCTCATTGGAAGACTGAGTCCATCCTAAAGAATGTTCCCAAATAAAAACCACTGATTTTTACATGAGGTTTGTTATAATTGTGTCTTGAAGCTATTCTAAGAATGTTATTGCTGTTGTTACTCTGTGATATAGGAATCAACCCCAGGGCCCAACTGCACACCAGGCAAGCACTCAGTGCTACTGCCCCACAAAAATTTGTCCTAAAATACAAAACCTATACCACAACAATGTTTCTACCACAACAATGGGGGTAAAATCCAATATACATTAAAATAAAAAAGTAAAAGAGACTAGTAAGTTGTTCAATACAATCAAACATTGTGTGCTATCTGGAAAGTTTTCAGAGCTAAACAGCATAGAAAATAAGCAAGGCAATGCAGAATGTAAGTAGGTTGTAACAACTGGGACCAATGGCATTAAATAGCTGACTTCTCACCAGAAACAATAACCAACAGTCACAGCACCTCACGTGAAAGCGATACCCCAGGTTTAGTGGTGGTTTGGTAATGGAGAAGAAATGTTTTTTTTTTTTTTTAGCAGGATTTTCCCCATATCAATTTTCTACTACAACTCATATAAAAAACATTAAAACATTTCAAAATGTTAAAATAATAAAACCATAAAGTCCCAATTTTCTTTCTCACCAACCAGCTCACAAGATACATGACACACCTCCAATTAAAATTATCCAGATGTTAATAACGTAGCTGGTTTTATTTATTTGTTTGCTTATTTGTCTGTCTGTGTTTGAAGGGAATTCTCACTGGCCTTGAACTCTCCAGCTCATGCTTCATGAGAACTATGACTGGACATCACAACCAGTTTAACTATTTAACTCTTATAGAATTTAAAAATGCTCAAGGTTCGTGAGTTACTAGAACCAGCAATTTGCATACTGATCCCTTCAGCTATTTTAAAGTCATCATCTGGAAATTCCTGAAAGCTCAGTTAGTACTACATTTGGTAATCAAGTATGCATGCCTCCAAATAGCAAGACAGAGATAAACACACAAAGCTAAAAGTTGTGCTTCAGGGCAGTGATATGTCAAGATCTTATCCTCAAAAATAAAAACTCACAACTGACCTTTTCCTACCTCAGGAAACAATGAAATTAATAAATAATGGACCTTGTAGAAGTAGAAACTCAGAAAGCACCCAATTCTTGCTATGACTCCTCCCTCAACTAGTTTGAAACAGAAGTCAATGTCCAAGGGAATACTCAATTCCTACTAACTTACTGACACCACCAAAATAGACCCAAGACCTGGTTTGTCATCTGAAGTCCAGGGGTGGCATTTCATTCCACAAGGTTTTTGTGATTAATGTGAATTTGTGCTTGCATTTGGTAAAGTAAGTAGCAAAAACTTTATAGATACAATCATTGCTAGAGAAATTAATGCATTTTTGTCAGAAGGTATAGAAATTGTCACAAAACCTGACTGCAGGTTCGGTGACTAAAATATATAAAGATCTTGAAAATGCTATTTTCAGTCATATGTATGTGTATGTGTTGTTCTTTTTGCTTAGAACATTTTCAATCCCTCTTCCCAATTTTCAACCTTCTACTTCCAACCCTTCCCCCTGTTCACTTCCCACCTGTTCTTCTGTCTCACCATACATGCCACTCTCTCAGAAAGCCCTCCCTAATGTGCTTTTCTAGACTTATGTCTCCATGGTACCACGAACCCATGTATTTTTATCAATGAATGGCTATGAACAGTGTTACTGCGTGATTCCTCCAACACAATGAGCTCTGAGGGTTGAGGTAGTGTTTATACTAACATTACTCTATCTCTAGTTCAAGGCAAGGAAAAGTAATTCTGTATTTATGGAGCAAAATGGAGGCAGAAGGATCAGTCAGGTTTGTTAATTATATACCTGTTAACACCCATACTGAATAATACAATTCATGCTAAACTTATAACCTTATCATTTACATCCTAGTAGGATGAGCTACATCCCCAGTCATTCTCTCTAGTGTAGTAATTGAGAAGCATCGTTTGAGAAGTGCAGCACGTGATCATTGGAAGCTATCAAATCACTGTAAAGTTTATAAAACAGGGGTCTTCAGACTTCAGCTGTATTAGAATCTCAGGTGGTGACCTTCTTATATCCCAATAGAGAATTAAAATCCATTAAATCAGTCAAGCACTATTTGCTATCTACTGTTCCTGCTTTCATAGTTTTTTTTTTAAGACAGATGAGTCATTTAATAGAAAAACAAAAACAAAACAACCCCCCCCAAAAAAAAACACCCATGCAATTATAGCAACACACATTTCTTCAATCCAGACAGTTTTGAGTTTCAGTATTTTATGAGGCAAGATTTACTTATATAATCAATTAGGGAAGAAATAAGACTGTCTCCAGTGAAGCACTGAATTAGCTAAATGGACACAAATTAAGTACTAAATTTGGATTTGAAAGTAGGACAGGAGCTCAGACAAAAAAGAAGCTATTTACAGTGACAAGCTATGGATAGGCCCCTAAAGATAAGCAAGTGACAGACCCTTCATATAAACATAAGGGAACATTTTTAGATTCCACCTCTAAAGATTTTTAAAAGTTGCCGGGCAGTGGTGGCGCACGCCTTTAATCCCAGCACTTGGGAGGCAGAGGCAGGCGGATTT
>NW_022196891.1:63402614-63412168 GCF_008632895.1 Mastomys coucha
AAAAAAAAAAAAAAAAGATTTTTAAAAGTCTTGCTGAAGGACTAAAGCCATAACCAGAACAGAAAGAAAAGGACGACGAATGCCCAACCTCCCTGCTCATAGTGGATAGCAGGAAGAACAGAACAGCCTTACTGTTGAGCTTTAAATAAAAATACTAGAGGCTTTTCAAAGTGTCAAAGTTGGGCTGGGAATGTAGCTCAATGGTACAGTACTTCAGTAACAGTGTGCTTGATCCTCAGCATCACTAAAAATAAAAATAAACTAAAAGGTGTGAAGATCCTCTTAAAATATGCAAAATGTTTTAAGTCCATTAAATGACACCCTAAAATTCCACAATTGCACACCCAGGCCATGCTGCTCCTCATCCCACAGCAGTCCCAGGCACCGGCAGTGCTGTGCAGGCGCTCAGCAGGGATCCATGTGGAACAACCCAAACACCAGGACTGGGGCATGGGATCTATCCCAATAAGAAATCAAAATAAAAGTCTCAAGATAAAATACAGCCATCCTTCTCTTCAAGGGCAACTCTTCTAAAATCAAAACTTAATTAAAAAAACAAAACAAAACAACAAAAAAACTCAATTTGTGTCCTTGTTGGAACCTCGGTAAGTAAGTAGTAAAGAGTATAGGTAGAGGTGCTTCTAAAAGACAGAATGCAGCACTTCCATTGAAAAGGTTTTCAGAGCACTACAAGGGCAAACTTCTTTCCCAGGGGACTGGCTGGCAGCACAAAGAGATGCACAACCTTCAATAAGGAGCCGCACAGAATCCATCAGCTGCTAACACCGCTCTTCCTGTACAGCAGCACAAGTAAGAAAACTCCTCCAGTATTCCTCTAAGAAAAACTATTACAGTACTTTAAAGATGCCTCTGCTACCAATTTGTTCCTCCCCACAGACTTCCTCTAACACTGTCATTATCACTATCTTACTGTTGACAGAAATAACCACAAATGTCAGTGGCAAAGTCAAAATGAGATGTCAATGCTCAATCCACATACACACAGCATGTGTAGACACCACCCTTCACATTCATATTTATCATCCATTTAATTCACATTTTTTTTCAATTTTCAAAAGGAACCTAAATAAGATCTGCCCAAAAATGTGTCAAGTGTGTTTGACATTATCATTCTTAGGGAGACAACCGCAGCAGAGCTCTTGCCAATGACTCAGGTTCTGTTCCCCGCATTCTACCTGACAATTCACAAATGCCTGTAACTCCAGCTGCAGGGATCCATGTGGAATGCTCTTGTCTGGCCTCCCATGAGATGCCAACCACATAGTACACATATACTCATGCAGACACACATACATACAAAAATACATTTTTAACTGAATTCCCCTTATTTACCCCCTCCCACCTTCCTTACATCTATCTGTTCACGATTCTAATCTCCTTCAGATAAGCCAAGTTCAAAATCTTGACAATTTGACTCTGACTGCGAAACATTTTAAAATAAGGGCACAATCCAAAACAACTAAAAAACGGATTTCTTGCTGCCTAGCAAACAAAATAAATTAAAACTTTTGAACTAAAGTAAAGTATTTACATGAAAGTGAAGCTCCTTCACTTCCTGATAAAGCTCCAACCTGGGCCTTACACCTTCCTATTCTTCACAACACTCAGTGTTTATTAAAACACATGGATCTTGGGAAAGACACTTTATCTGGCCTTTATTTTACTCAACTATAAAATGGACATAATAATACTTGTCAGTAAGGCTAAGGTAATGAAAATGAGGGGCTGCTATAAAACTTAAGACACTATAAAAATGCAGACATTATCATTATGTCATGATTATGGTAACTGTATTTATACCTGCCTTTCTTAAGAGGAAATAGCCCACATAAAACACAAAACAAGACTTTAAAGATGGAAGCAATAAAAGAAACACAAAACATATACAAGGACATAAAATGGAACATGCATACCACAACTGCCCATGCACTTGCTTCCCCAGGTTACTAAGTTAGTGTAAGCATTGTATTTGATTTGGAAAGAGCTAAGCCAATTAGACAATTCTATGTTCACAAGACTAAAAGCGAACTCACTGGTCAGAAGTAAAAGTTCCTAACTTAAAGATAGGGCCAGAATCTTTTCCAAAGGCCCATCTTCTGTGTCATACAACGGACTTATCACCGAC
This sequence comes from Mastomys coucha, assembly GCF_008632895.1. NCBI lineage: Eukaryota > Metazoa > Chordata > Mammalia > Rodentia > Muridae > Mastomys > Mastomys coucha. The sequence continues at coordinate 63,404,761 of NW_022196891.1, forward strand.
ATGACTAACTTGTGCCATTACACTACTACTAGACTGAAAGCCTTGGAGGGAAGGTAATTGATTTACTTTGTAGGCATCTTGTTTGTACTTACAGCAACTGAAATAAAGCAAACACTTGGATTTCTGTATACTTGTTTCTATGACTGCCATTTCCTCTATTTCAGATCACCTGTACACCATCAGCTTACTCACAGCCAGTCCTTACTCAGTGCTCTACCTGCTTCCCAGCAGAGGACAAATGCCTCTTGTTTACACACCTAAACCAGCACAACACTGAATACAATAAGCTCCTCTAAAATGGCCTTCCTTCTTTGCCTTTCCATTCTCCTAAGGCAGTGGTTCTCAACCTTCCTAATGCTTCAACCTTTAACACAGTAGTTCCTCATGCTGCAGTGACCCGAACCATCAAATTATTTTTGTTGCTACTTTACAACTGTGATTTTTCCTACTGTTGTGAATTGTAATCTCTGTGTTTTCCCATGGTCTTAGGTGACCCTGTGAAAGGGTTGTTTGACCCTCAAAGGGGACTCAACCAAAGGTTGAGAATCACTGCTCTAAATTCTCTCACAGACTCTAAAATGCCAACACTAAGAAAGATGAGGCAGGAGGATCCAAACAGAGCTCAAGAGCAGCCTGGGCTTCACTGCGAATCTCAGACAGTCTAAGGCTACACAGTGAGAACTTGTCTTCAGGGAAAAAAGAAAAGTCTCATCTACGAGAAGCCTCCTCTGGCTGACGGCAATGAGTCAAATGAGGTGGGATAGGAGACTACAATGCCCAAAGCTGAGAGCAGGCGAACACAGCTCAGTAGTAAAACAAAGTTCTCATGCAGTGGGCCTGCTCAGATGGTCAGCACTAGAAGAAAAAGAAAGTCAGAAATCTATGTTCTTACATGCTTACACATGTTCATGTGTATGATGTTGCATATGCGTGTATGTGTGGAGGCAGAGATCAACATGAACTATCTTTGGAAGTGGCTCTCTTTGTTTTCTGAGACAAGATCTCCATTGTCCTGGAGCTCACTCGTTTCCTGCAGCAGGTTTCAGGAATAGCCCTATCCCCACTTCTAGCCCAAACATCTTACTAGTTGAGCCATCTCCCAACCCCTGCTAGGCAACAGCTGAGTGACTGGTAAACAAGTCACTAAAAACTGAAGAATATTTTCACACAGGGAAGCAAAAGCTTTGGCATAGATTACAACTAAATTACCCTCCGGCTACAACATTCTAGGATGTTTTGATTAATTCAAGATTGAACACACCCTGATTTCTTTCCAGATCTTCATTATGTTGCATATTTTAATATGTAATTATATACATTGTTTTACACTTTCCCTGCTTAAGTAAGCAATGCCAACCCTACTATACAACATTCTTATACATCCTTTGTTGTGCACAAGGAAGAAGGGAGTTAGATGAGGTACACAACAGATATATTTTTATAAGCTAAGAAATATTAATTATGTTTAAAGATTCATTGTAATACTTTCCTATAGTATAAATCGTCAAAAAAGCATTTTTCATTAGGCGAACCATTGAAACGTACAAAACCAAGGAAACACCTAGGTAAGTCTCTTTAAAAGTACACTCCCTTAAAGCTACCATAAGCACTGCACTGCTTAAGGTAACATGTTACACCCAAGTATCATAATATGCACAAAATAATGCTTACTTCTCAGACATTCCTGTCAATACTTTCTAATGTAAACAAAGTTCACCAAGAAAGAAAAAAAAATCTAAATGTATTACTGTGCTGAATTAACTTCATTAACTATCTCTGATTCCAACATTAAAAACCATTAAAGTTACAAAGAATTATTAAATAAATCATGTGGCAAATTAAACTATACTTATTATAATTTTCTTTCAATATTATCATCTAAGTAAAACTACTACAAGCATTCATAGGGCTTAATGTGGTGCTTTTTTAATCTTTTAAAAAAAATTAATACACTATATCCTCCCTAAGTAAATATTCAGTTTTCTAGACAGCATTTCAAAGGAGAATCTTACAAATCTAAACAACTCTTCAATCTCCCTCTGCTCAATTACTAGTTTCGTAAAATTTACTCAACAACGAATGCTAAGAAGAGTGAAATTATTAAAAAAGAAGCTGCAGCAGTCACTAAGTGTATAAGGACAACCTATCCGTGCTCAGTCACTTAGTCACTAATAGTAAGGACACACGCACGACACAGCACGCACAGCATTGCAACAAGCTTCTTCAAGTCAAAGATTCTGAAACTCAAAGCCTCTCTTATCCTTTAAATTCTAAATCCACTGTGAATGCTTCAGTAAGTCAGGCGAGGGCTCCACCTGTGCTACCCTCCTGCTCGCTGCTGTTACCACTGTGAAGTTTATACAAACAGCTCACTGTCAGTTTAAGACAAGTATGTAAGTGTAAAAAATAAACTGCATTTATTTTAAAATCTGCTCAATTGTCCTCATTCACAAAATGAAGATGTCAAAAATACGCTTTCTGAAAGATGTATAAAGAAATTACTATTCTTTATGAACTGTAATTATTGCCTCTTTTAACCACTCAAAAAGATGGTATGGTGGGAAAACAATTATTTAAAATTCTGACCCAGAGTTTTCTTACAAAAGGGGGGTGAAGTTTAGCTCACAGGAGGTTAAGGCAAGTAAATGGAGAGTTTAAGGCCAGCATAGACTGTATAACAAATCCCAATATCAAAAATAAAAGCAAGACCACCAAGGGGGCAGGTTAATTCAGGAAGAATACAGAAATTGAAATAGAGAGTTATGTCACTGAGCCAAGTCAACTTTCACTCTAATGCCTAATGTTGGATTTCTATGACAAATGATAGGTCTGTCCAGACATTTAGCACCAAAACTGGGTATGTGTTATCTGTTCTAGTCTATTTTATTCTCTAACAAAAGTTACTTGAATGGTTCCAAATGAAATCATTTACATTAGGAAAAACATGGAATGACTGGTTTCCAACATTAAAAATAAAAAATAAAAAGAGGAAGAAGAGGAAGGCAATGCTACTACACAAGACTATATATAGTCGTCTCAGTACAGAGGAAAGTCTTAATTTACTTCCACACTCATCAAGATCAAGCAACACAGATTCAAGAAACAATTCAAATATTTCACTTTTAAATGAAAAACATTTAAGAAAGTCTTCTCAGTTCTGAGAAGTTCTCTTTTAAAGCACTTGCCTGTGATATTCAGGGCTCTATTACGTATGTTTGGTGTCCTGGTAAAGGCAAACTGGCATTCTGAGCCCTAAACTTACTCCAAAGTCTACTGATCAAGTGATTAACTTACTAACAAGTAGTTCAATGTAGGGCAGCACTGAAACGATTTTCTTTCTTTGGCTATCTAGCACCTACTGATGCAGAGAATAATAGATTTAAAATATGAAGAAAAGCATTACACCATTACAATTGAACACCCACTGTTTGTGTGTTCTTTGACTAGTGGCTTTTTTTTCCTAATAAAAGTAAATCAAAAGTGAAATGGGGGAAGAGGTTAAACGTTACTTTTACAGTAAAGACTTGGAAACATAAATCCTTCAGAAACGAAAAACATTTGGTCAGCTGTCATGAATGTCAAAGACCTTAATTCAGAAGTCCCATTATAATTAATGGGTGGGGCTAATCAAGAAAGTAGCTGCCGATTTTCTAGAAAGTTTTGGGAAGTTGTCTGACAACTGCAATAGGAGCCTGGCAGGCTGGAGGCTGATGAGTTCCAAACTAACCTAAACACCAACTAAGCACACCTAATACATCAGCTCCAAGAGTCAACGTCCTTCCTGGTCATGTGTCCCAACCTTAACCATCTCTTTAAGATGTCCATTAAGAAATAGATGAAATGCTCAGAAAAATTAATTTCAAAAACAATGTATGGAAATCACTATTTTGAAAGAAGATTTTTCAAAACACCATTCACAGTAAATGTACAAACACGTACAGACAAATCCAAAAGAATTCTAGATTCTTTAAAAACTACTTCAAAGCACAAGCTTCCCTATAACTGTTTTACCTTATTTTAAATACTATAATTTTAACATTAAAAAAATATAGTCCCCTCATTTTCTTCAACTCTGTTTTAGTCATTAAAATAGGCTCCAGGTCACACCACAAGCCTGAGCCATACTGTGATTAGGAAGTAGTTTCTTGTAAGAGAAAGATTGTTTATAATAGCAGCAATAACAACAAACCCCATGTAAAATAAGCAGGTATGTGAAGCACAAATATCCTTATTTTAAATCCATACTCCCCATCAGAAATGATTTTTTACTATGGCCAGGACAGCCAACTGAAATAAAAGGCCAGATCACAATACCCATTTTTTTTTCTGTATGACAAAAACTGTAACAGTGAGCTTTGTTTGTAAAATGCAATGTGCATTTTATCCTTTTGGATAAAATACCTAGAGCCCCAGCAGTGGTTAAACTGCAGCTATAAAGGAAATTGTCCAGAGATAAATGGTTTCCCTATGAGAAGGTTCCATTGCTATACTTCACCTCAGGACAATAAATCACGTTAACTGCACCTTGTCCTCTGTCCAATGACATCATCAGTCTGACCACATCTTGGGAACTGGGTGCAAAAACATATGCTATTTAAGGCATGAAATCATATTACTGCTTTTTATCCATCCAACCTCATGCTTCAGCGCTCTGAATCGGTTATTTACCTGAGCATTCTCAGGAAACCTTTACCCACTACTGCATTCAGGGCCTACTTACTGGATGTGGAAGAAGGGAAAAAAAATTGTGAGAAATAGTTATTTTAAATCAGTCTGCATTTCCTCCCCTAAATCTGAAATTTTGTTACACATTAACTGTGTGTAATGTGTCTAACGTCTTCATATATTCACCACACTGGTTTAATGTCATCACAAAGGCTTAACACATTAACATGATTCCTCAAACACCTCCCTTACAAGGCAACACCTTTTTACCTTTTTACAGCAAAACTTACAGGAGAGACCAGAAATCAAAATTACTACTTTCTCTAAACAGTAAAAGTTAATTGGTGTTCACAGGCCAACTGTCCTAGGCCTAGATAAGACAAAATCAATTCTGACACCTTAAAGCCAGAGGCCAGCAGGCTAAACAAGTTCCAAGATCAGGGTGGACACAATGCCTCTGTTTATCTCCTATTTTCACTCATTTAACCATGACCAAAGAAAACAACCCATTTCTGTTTTCTGTACTGCTGCAATTAAAACAGGCAAGTCTATGTCAGTAATAGCACAAGAATGCCGGCCTTCTCTTTAAGTTGGTGCAGAAACTGGAAAAGCAGCCCTGCTGAGAAAGTATCCAAATGTCGTCAACCGGACTTTCTAAAATACCTACCTACTCCATCAGTCCTGAAAGGAAATCTACCGGTTTTACAAATACTACAAATCTTTCCATAGCCTGAACGAGTTTAGCTCGGGAAGAGAGGGGCTATTCCCACAACAAAGTCCTCTATTTGTACTAAACCAGTAGCTCACAGAAACCTCTGTAAATTGGAAATAAGGTCCACATACTATAAACTGAAAGATAAACTCCTTTTAGAAGAAAACAAGCCAACCTCAGGGCTGATGCTTAGCTCGGAGCTGTTTTTATGCTGGAAGGTCCCCAAGAGGATGTGTTTTGCCTGCGGAGGAGGGGACTCGAGTGGCAGTTGGTGGGGGAGTCATTTTGGTTATTAGTAAATAAATCAAGCAGCAGAGAACAAGGCCTAAGCAACTGGGGCAGTCCAGGCCTAGTTCTCTCCTGTCTTCCCAGCACAGACTGGGTTTGATCTCAGAGCCCTGTGGATTGCCAAGGAGGAGGAGAAAAAGAAGGAAAAAAAAAGAATCATATCGAACCACAAAAGCACATGGGGCGAATGTAAAATATAAACACGGCGTTGGGCTGTGAGTGGCTGTTATTAAAGGTCTGAATTACTAAACATGAGAGGCGGGGAAAGCCAGGCGGCCATTTCAAGAATATAAACCTCCCTGAATTAGACATTATTCAAATGAGAAGCTAGTAGAGAAGACCCAGCACGCAGCTAGAAAGCACCACACACACAGTCAGGGAGGGGGATCTCCGTGTCTAGCCACCACCCGCGCTCCCCGCAGGACAGGAGAAATCTAGAATATGATCAACTTGTCAGGCCAGCCCTTTTGAGGGCAGGAGGGCAATCCTTTACGGTCTAGTTCTCGGGTGGCCTCCTAGAGCTCTCGGGCCTCGGAGCCAGAGGGTCCCCAGGGCCACCCGCGCGCGGGGGGCGGGGGAGGTGGGGATGTGCACGGAGGAGCGACCAGACCCCGCGAGCACCTCCAACCCAACTGTCCCGCGACCCACGGCAGCGGGGAACCTCAGGGTGAGAGCCCGGGACACACGGACGACCGAAGCCATTTCCACGCAGGGGAACTTCTCCGAGGATTCCTCCCACCCAGCCCAGCCTCCGAAGGATCCGGGGGTACCCCAGAGCGGGCTCACAACCCGAAGGCCGGCTCGCAGGGCCCACGCCACGCTGCCCCTAACCACAGACACCGACTGGCTGGGGTCAGGCCGCTGCCCCGGGCACGAGCAGGGCGCGGCTGAGGGGCCCGGGCCGTGACCCCCGGGCTCGGCCCCACGCGGACCCCCCGCACGGCCGGGGGCAGGGCACCACCCCCGGGTGCGCCCCGCGGAGAGCGGCGTCCCCCCACACAGCCCGAGCCTACGCCGGCTCCCGATCCCGGGGGCGCCGCGCGGGTGTCCGGCCGCCGGGGTCCTCTCGGGCCCCGCCGCCCACCGGCATTGTGCTCGCCGCCACCTCTGGCCCCTCCACGCCCCCCCCACCGCCGCCCGTCCAGGTCTCCCGCCCGCACCCCGCCGCGCCCCGCCAGCCCAGCAGCTATGAATATGTAAAATGTCTTTATTGTCCTCTCCCGGTGCCCCGGCCCCGCCGCCCGCCCCGGACCGGCTCGCTCAGATTCGGGCACCGTGCTAGGAGGCGGCGGCGGCCGGCGGAGGAGGAGGAGGGCCGGTGCCGGCGGGCGGGCGAGCGGGCGGGCCGGCGCGTTGGCGGGGTGGGCCGGGGGCAGGAGGAGCGCGGTGGCTCACAGCCCCCTTTGCCCCGGGTCTTCTTCCCCCTACCGCCCGGCCGCTCCGAGCTCCTTTCCCCCTCCGCTCGGCGCCCAGAAGGGGGCTTGTGTTCCCCGGCCCCCCATCTCCTCGCCGTTAATTATAATAATCCTGAGTACTAATAAATTATGCTAAGTCGCGGGGGGGGGACGGCAGCGGGAGCCGGGCTTGAGTATGAATATGAATATGTAAAATGCTGTAATGATTACCTGCTGCTGCTGCTGCCGCCGCGGCTGAACTCTCATCTTGACTCGCTGCTCCTCCGTCCGCCATTTTGAATATTTTAACCAAAATCGCCCGGTCGATAAACCCTCCCTCGCTCCCGCT
>NW_022196891.1:63412980-63444424 GCF_008632895.1 Mastomys coucha
TTTTGGTTTTTTTTCTTCTGGAGCACCTTTTAGAGGCTAGTTGTAAACTGACCTGATTAAAACTGTGGGAGTTGGCAGGAGGAGGAGCGTCAACGGCCACGAATTCTGTTTGCCCTGTCGCTCAGTAAATACGATAGCAGGGGTGGGGGGAATGTTCCTCTTATGAACATCCTCCTAAGTCATGAGCCAAAATATTGCCCAGATTGCTCCTTTACTGCTAAAAAAAAAAAAAAAAAAAAACATCGTGGATGAAGCCCCAAATCTATTTTACTAATTCTCAACAAGTCCCCAAATTTTTCCTAAAAAAGTTTTTTTCAGGATAAAAACAAAAATATTTTCTGGTAAGCAAAGTAAAAAGGAATAAATTGGGTAAAATTTATTCTTTACCCTATTCTTTATCCTCTTGAGGATATCCTATCAAAGTATATCTTGAGGATATACTACCAAAGTTTCAACTGGGTAAAACTGCAGGTTCTGCACCCAAAAAAAGAAAAAAAAAAAAAAAGACCCTAAATAAACAGATTCCCTACCTGAAAGCAATTATTTTAACGGTTAAAGTTTGAATTGTGAGTCCGAGATTGCTTGTTGAATTCCTTACTCTGCACAAGTACAGCTAAAACTTTGTCAGTTACAGCCAGTGATTTGAGGTGAGATTGATTTATTCATTGTAGTTAAGCCTTAGGGTGTGCACAGGACTGCTTAAACCAAGTAATTGGACCACCCTATAATTATTTCAAAATACACAAACCAACACAGTAAAGGAAATGCAAATTTTAACCATGTTACAATTAATATTTGGAAATATGACACAAATTATATTACTACAAGGGAAGTCTTGGAATATAACGTAAAAGTTAAGTAAACAACACTATTCCTAGCAGGCACAAATTTGAAGTCATCACCACTAACCTATTTTCTTCCTACTTAGTCTTAGTTTGCTCTTTGTTTCAAAAAAGTAAATGAACATGACCATCATTCAATTCATTGAAGCTAGTGGATGCGCTATTCATTCTGCATTGTTTCATTTCCACAAAAGGAAGTTGGTGTAGGGAGAATTAGTTAACGAAGAATAATTCTATGAGGGCAGAAAAGGTTTAAAGTACAGGAGGAGTCTGTATCAGTCTCCTCCATAATGGCAATATTTATATTTGCATCTGTGTCCCCAGTGCTTAGCATAACTACTCTTGACATTAGTAGATGCTCATAAATGATTATTGGATTTTTAAAAAGTAAATAAAATTATATAAGGGTTTTTTAAACTGATGAAATCATTCAAAATGTAATATTACCTACAGTCTACCATGATCTTTACTAGTTGCTAAGTATAAGGAAATTCCTAAGATAGTACTTTGAGTCTAGCAAACTTAGAGGTATCAACTTTTTTTTAATCCATGTGGGCCTTGGAAGGCATGAACTCTATTATCTTAGTTTTCCAGGACGGAGGTATTGAAGCATAAAAATTGTCCAGTGTCACGCAACTGAAGTTCAAACAGGCAAAGTACCATCTTTTTCTTTCTTTCTTTCTTTTCTTTTTTTTTTTCCTGAGACAGGGTTTCTCTGTATAGCCCTGGCTGTCCTGGAACTCACTCTGTAGACCAGGCTGGCCTCGAACTCAGAAATCCATCTGCCTCTGCCTCCCACGTGCTGGGATTAAAGGCATGTGCCATCACTCCTCGGCTGCAAGGAACCATCTTAACCATTCTGCTATGAATCTGCTGTGGATCAGGCCATGTCTTTAAGATCTATATACAAGTGTGGAGAAGAAAATGTATTGACAAATAATGTTTTGATTTGTGAATAGGTATGGTCATATAACTAAATTGGGATTTTGTAGCCTTTCTTAAATGAAGGAAATACATTCTTTTTCCTTCCTTGCTTCCTAAAATATATGTATGAGGATCAAAATTCCTTCATCATTGTTGGTCCATGAGGTGCCATTGTTCTCATGATACAATGTGTTGTCAGGAATTAGACTAGACCTTGTCTCTACAGGGAGAAGGGATCGTGAGACAAAGAGTGGCACTGTGTTCCTTAAATAGACCTTAACTCTCCATGCTGCCACACAAGCTTGTTAAGGACTGAGGAGTGAAGATAGGTTTGAGTGGCTAAGTTAAAATAATCATTTTTATAAATATTTCATTTGTTCATAAAGATTAACATTCTAATAGAGCAGAGTAATTTGCTTAATGTTCTATGGGTGCAATTTGGTAACTATTTTATGGCAGAGGTTTGCAAACTGTTATGTGACACCCTCAGAGTTAGCTTAAGGTCAGATTTTTAAAAAACAAACTCTCTACTTCCTCTTTACCATAATGACTCTGCTTTACCTCTACTGGAGCACAGATGAGATATATCTGAAAACATGGTAATACTACTTCATATATATGTATGGGATTTACTGCCTGAAAAGGCTCTACCAGGCTGTTACATGCTTGAAGGTGCTGTGGGGGTTTCAAGATAAAGTGATTATGGCCATTAGCTATGAATCATTGGGATCCTCATCTCCCTTTTGCTGTGTTTACAGAGTATACAGAAGATATTCCAAGAAAGATCCTAATCCTGCCTTGAACATTTATTTCAGTGGATCTCCTTATTCAACATGAAAAGCCATTCTGTTAAGTTAATGAATATGTCTTAAGTCAAATGTCTTAACATTCATAAAAGGATGGCAAGCCTATACTGCCTGTAGCTGACTGATAGAATTTATGTTCTACCCTTAATGTACAATGTAGACTTTCTACTTCTCAAAGAATGTGCACTGAGATCTTTACAATTCAATACTCATCAAAAAGCTCAATAACATTTATGGAGAACTGTCTGATAGAGACATAGCTATTTTCCCCTCTAGTTCAGGGTCAGCAAATATACAATACTGCTCTTGCTACTATCTTTTCTAAGCCTCTGGCCAACTTTAATCCACAACCCCTTAAACTGAGATTAGACTCTTGTTCAAACACAATTCTCTCCAACTAGTGCTTCAGGCAGCCGCTGGCATCTCATCAGTGTTGGCATGCAACATGAAATCCATTTGCTATTTCACCTTTGGATACTCTTAAAAGCCAAACTGTCAGAAAGCCATGATCTTGAAATTCATCATTTTGTCCCCTTGTAAGATTCTTTCCTAGAACTGCTCTTTGGACTTATGTCATCAGCTTACATTACAGTCATAAGAAAACCTCTTAGAAATGCATCATATTTACTGTAGGGGTATTTTTGGAGTGCCTGTCTTCTGATTTTTTCGAACATTGAAGGGCAGAGGTCAAGTAGCACACCTAAATTCACTCAGTGAAATAGGAGATAGGAATTGAAGCAAAGATTGCCCAATCACATATCCTCTCCTCCATGCTTCTTTGTGTCCTCAGACCTGCTCCTGGCCTTGGCTTCCACCTGGCTCCCCAGCCTGTCCTCCTCCTGCCTGTATGCAGGAGGCTTTACCTTGCTTACATGCACTGAGGTACCTACTCCCTGCTCTAGTGATTTCATTTTTGCCCTTCCTCTGTTTTCCCTGCCTCTTCCTAGCCTTCCTCAGAATCTTTTTTTTTTTTTAAATAAACTCTCCCAGCATTTACTCATCAACTCACTACAATCTGAATCTGCTCTAGTCATTTTCCCAGAACTCCTTTATTGGAAGTTACTGATGACCTCCTAACTGCCAAATCTGATGACATCTTCAGTCCTCATCTTGGCCCATCTCTCAGCAATTTGACAATGCTGATCACTCCTTTCTCTGTAAAATCTATCCCTGCCTCTGGCCTCAATGACAAATTGCTCTCCAATTTCTCTTCTTATCTTTCTAACCACATCTCGATTTTCCTCACTGGATCCTCCTCTGCTTCCCATTTAATATAGGTACTCTCCAAGGACATGCCTTTATCTCTCTATGTTGTAAGCCTGTTTGATGTCATTATCTATCCCCACAATTTCAATTGTTATCTTCCTGAAGCCAACCCCTAAATCTACACCATTTGGTCCTTTCTTATTGTCAAAGGTGTTACATGTATCTCTGTCACTAGAGTACAGACTGTGAAGGACCTGAGCATAACCTATGCTAAACATTTTTAAAACATTTTCTTGCATAATCCCATCTATATTATAGTAACTGTCCAATATACATACAAGTCTTTATTTACATGCAGCAATGGAAACCTATATTTGGCATTGCTCTAGACAGAACATTTCTTTGGATTTTTGGAATATCCTGGTATTAGTGCACATTGAATTCAACCTTTTAATCTTCTAAGCCAACATAATTGTCTGAATTTTATGTGCTCTAAATATACATTTTCCACATATCAGTATTTTTGAAATCAACATGAATCTCAACAGGCTTGATTTTAAAATATAATTTGTTAGTTGGCAACATTTTAATGGTACCTGACAATCTATGACATTTAAATTTCTATGAAACACCACATTTTGTATAGAGAGTTAAAATTTAGAAATGCAATTTTAATGGGTGATTTGTTTTGTTTGTTGGCTGGTTTTTGTTTTTTGAGACAGGGTTTCTTTATGTAGCTCTGGTTGTCCTGCAACTCACTATGTAGACCAGGGTGGCCTGGAACTCATAAGATCTGCCTGCTTTTGCCTCCCAAGTACTGGGGCCATTGTTAATATTTTATCCACTAAGAAATGCTCTTTAATTCTGACTGTGTTTTTAGAGAAAGAAGAGTTTTTAAGGCTTTTCAATATTAGGGTTAAGATGAAAGGAAAAGATTTCCATTTGCACAGTAAGTTCACACCTATAAATGTTTCCTCTGCTCCAGTTACATAGCAATACTAAATGAAAATATAAAAGTGGCTAAGGACAGTAGTCTCCATGACTAAGGAGGAAGGTACAGAAGAAAGCTCAGCTCACAGCTTAATCAGCATCGCTCATAGCACCCGCTATGGAAGAGATGCAAGTAAGTTTATTCCTGAGCCAAATATGAGAGATCATGGCCCAAAAGAATGTGTTCAGATTGCTTTAAAAAAAAAAAAAAAAAAAAAAAAAAAAGTTCCAAAGTAAAAACAGTTCTGTGAAATTTTTACAGTTACAAGAACAAAGGAAAGTCATGAGGAATTTTCAAACACATTAATGGAAATATCAGATGGGCAGGTTACAGAGAATTGAGGAAATCTACATGTCTCAGATAATAGATCTGGTGACATTCTTATCTGAGGTTAGTGGATTCCAGTGATCTAGTCAAGATTCCAAAGGCTTCCTGTATTAGTCACAGGATGTTAGTTCATACATAACATGGCAGTGGACCCTTAAGAGGCTGTGATAGTCCAAGATAGTTTGGCTCTGAGTCTGCAACATTCTAATCTCTGTACTCAAAGTTCAAATCAGTCAGTCTACCTTCTAGAGTCTATATTACAGATGAGGTTTTATTCCTGAGAATTGTTAGTCTGGATCCCACAAACAGGTGATGTCACCAGGAAGAGAAAGTGCAACTGCAGACTTTAAGCTTGAAACATCCCTTCCCACACAGCAAACACATTTTTAAAATGTAGTGTCTCTATGTGTTTATTCTAGTGGCTCCATCTTATATAAATTTAAAAACCTGAGCTACCGTGTCTTATGATATAAAGATTTTTTTTTTTTTTTGAGAAATGTCTTGCTGGGTAGACCAAGCTGGCCTTGAACTCAGAGATTGGCCCATGTCTGTTTTTGCATACTGGAATGAAAGGAATGTACCACAATTCTTCTTTAGGAAGCCATGTTTTATTAGTTTGTTACATATCTTTATCTCTTCTTGCAACCTTCTTTTTGCAAAATAAGAATACTTCTTTTCTTATTTTTCTCAATTTCATAGATGAAAAGATTGTATACCATGTGTACTGCTCTCTAAGTAGCTTTCTACACCTAAATGTATGGGTGATTGCTCCCTCTCAGGACATGAGTCCTTTGGTCATTCTTTTTTATGCCTCTGCACACTTCACTACATGCATGAACCACAATTTACTCAACTAGTCCTGTCTTGGTTAGATGTGGGTATTTATATCCTGTCACTATCTCAAAATGAGCAACTCATACCTGAATTATTTTACACTGCCACATACCTTTGTAAATAAAGTAAAATTGTTGGGTAACTGCTACCTGTGTCTATAACTTTGTAAGAAGTTGAGAATTTAATCAAGTAGAAAGATAAAGACATAAACTTGCTACCAGGAAGTAAATGAAACCACCTCGTGTGTTGTTCTAATATTACAGCAATCTCCAACCAGCATTCTACTATTCAGTTACAGTTGAGACATGGAGGGAGTATAACTGTACAACTAGTAAGCAGCAGACGAGTGATGTCGAGAGAGGTTAAAACATGCGTGGAGTGTAAGTAAAGCTATGCATTTCAGTAACTGGACATGTATTACTATATTAAATATCAGTAGATGTTAAATTTAGATGTGTAAAATTAAGTCATTTATATTTAAAATGACTATTTTCTTTCTTATTAGTATTATGTATAAACTTAGTACATGTGCTTGTGCATACATGGAGGTAACAGAACAACTCTATGAAGTTGGTCCTCTCCTTCCACCTTTATGTGTGTTTATGTATGTATCCCAGAAATGGAACCCAGGTCATTTGGCTTACCCAGCATGCACCTTTACCTGCTGAACCCATCTGATCCAGGTTTACCTAGTTTTTAAAGTTGCTTCTATACTTTAAATGTACAGTAGGCAATGCCCCATGGTTCAAAGATACCTGGAAATTATCAGTTATTTCCTCAGTAAGCTGGTTTAGGAACTGGAGAGATGCCTTAACTGTTACAAGGACTGCCTGCTCTTCTGGGGGACCCAGGTTTGACTCCTACCACTCATGGCAGCTCAACTGTAACTCTGGTTCCAGGGAATCTGAAGCTGTCTTCCAACTTCCTCTGGCACTAAGCACTCAGGTGCACAGATATACATGCAGGCAACCTCTCCATATATACAAAATTAAAATAATTTTTAAAATCTAGTTCAGAAATAAGATTATCAGAAAAAGATGAGGTAAAACTAATACGCGTTAAAGGCTGAACCACTAATACCTTGACAAGAGAAGGTATTGCTCTTGACTTCATGGAGAAAGGGTTTATTTTAGCTCCCAGATTACGGGTGCAATCCAACAGCACAAAGAGGTCATATGAACTCAAGGCAGCTGGTCACACTGGTCCACAGTCAGGAAGCAGAGAGGGCTAGATGTCACTTTCTTTTCCTTTTCAGTCTAGGTCCTATTCATGAAAAGGTTCTGCCCACAGTTACTGTGGGCTTTCTTACCTCAACCTAATCAAGGAAATCCATCAGAGGCATCCAGAGGCTAACCTTCTCTACATACTCCCACATAGCCATACCAAGAGACTCTTGCTAGATGATTCTAGATCTTGTCAAGTTGGCAGTCTATATAAACAATCACCTTCTCTTAGAGAGTTTAACATGAAAAGAAAATTTCACCCCATTCTGGCAAGTTGAACTGCAGTGCTATAGGAAATAGATCAACAGCCCTCACCAAAAACATCAGCAGTGCTTCACTGTACAGTCTTCCACTGTACAGTGGAGGTCACATTGTCTGTTCAGTACTTCTATTCTTGCCAGTAGCTGTAAGATCACCTAAGGCATCTAAGATTTCACCAGAAATACCATGGGCCCAGTAAGTCAGCAGGGCAAGAGTTGGTGATGGAAGAGACATACAAGTAGTAATAGGAAGAAAACTGGCAGATGTCTATGGGGCTTTTGTTCTTCTATTTTTATAGTTCCATAGATTTCATATCTAGAGAGAAAAAAATGTCCTTCCTTCAAGAAAGTTCTAATCAATTGAGCATTCATAGTGTGGGTTAAGTTCATACCACGAAGTACATGCAGATTAGAAAGCTTGGAACAGATGCATCTAACTACTAACTGAGATCCCAGTTGGTGGTGGGGAGTGGTTCAGAGCTAGGGAGTAAAGGTAAGTGAAATCTTGGAAACAAGTAGCATTCTGGTTGAGAGGCTGCAAGGTCCTCAAGTTGTACGTGCAGCATGATGTCCAATACCTGCAATTCCAGACTTTGAGACATTGAGGAAGGAGGATAAAGGACCTGCTAGTTGGCTACATAGCAAGTTTGATGCCAGCCTGAGCTATATCCTGCCTCAACAAAAACACAAACACCAAGATGTATAAAAGGGGAACCCTAGTACCAGGCTGATGGTAGGACCTGTAATCCCAACTAAGCAGGAGGCTGAGGCAGGAGGATCATATGTCAGGAGTAGCCTGGGCAGTAAGAACAAGAATCCCAAAGTCAAAAGAGCAGAGGGGTAGGATGTGGACATTGGAAAAGCAGTGATTAAGAATATTTACTCCATACTCATTAAGGACCAGTTTGCATTCCAGCTGGCACATAACAAAGCCAGCCTCAGAGTCACCAGAGTTCCAGAGGAAGGCAGGCAGAAACAGGAAGATCCCTGGGGCTTTCTGAAATCCAACATCGCTGGGAAAACAAGAGCCCTAGATTCAGTGATAGATACCACCTCAAAGGAGAATACGATAGACCCAATGGAAAATGATGGGGTAGGATGGCTGGGGAGGCATTGGGCTGGAGTGAGGAACTGCAAACTAAGTCCAGAGCTACTGCTCCTATGTATAGGGATGTAGGGTAGAGAAGTACTCTTTTCTCGCTTAGGTCTTATATCATCCTTGGACAGGATTGTGTCAAAAGCATGATGATCAGAGGAACTAAGGCTCAGAGAAATTTAGTAACTTGCCTAAAGTCACTTAGGGACTACAATTTGAATGCAGGACCACTGACATCAGCTTTTCTCACTTAAGAGGCTGCCCCACCTTCTTTGCCTTCTCACAAGAGAGAGAAACTAGTATTTCTCATTGCCAGATAGTCTTGATTGCTATTTACTTTCTCATCTATTTCATATTATGATAATGTTTTCCTGGAATTGGATGATATAATACTAGAAATTGAAGATGTTTATTCGCTACAAAGATTACATATGCAGGCTTCCTGTCATAATCAAGGGAAGTTGCTCACATCATTTATGATTTCCAGTCTTCTCTGTAGATGATAATGCTTATTTTAGGAATCTGGTTTTACTAAGCCTGCTGATCTTCCAAAGTAGGTGATGGGGGGGGGAAAGGGGGCAGTCACATACCCTTCTGATATTTATTGAGTCTGGAGTCCACCTTAAATTAGTTTGCTGGGAAATACTGCATGTGATGAATGATGTAGTATTTAAATGAAGCTGTGGATGTTTTCCTTTGTAATAAAGCAAATTACTCTAACAAAATATTTTGTTTCATTTCTTCATACAAAATTCATGTTTGAAATCCATCTAGGCCCTAAAACTTTAAATTTCCATAACAAGTTTTATGCATTATTAAATTTTATGCAGTACTGCATTATGCTTTTGAAATTGATTGTACAATCTAATTAATTCAGAATATTAACTACAATTTCCATAAAATGAATAGGATAATGTTGATGGGGGTGAGATGGAGGGCTTAAGATCATCTTTAACCCCTCTCTCCAGCATCCCAATTATATGTATACTAAAAACAGCTTCTCTGGAAGTCCCCTAGCCAGTTTGGGGAAACAGCCAAGATCAAACGTTAATTTAAAATACTTCCAAATAGACAACTCTTAAAGACTTCTGCTTCATTCTCATGCAAACATTTCCAACTTTCTGTCAAAAGTTAAAGCCCCATTTTTAAAATTTGTTTGTTTCACTTCTGTTAGCCAGAATTTTTATAAGCCATGAGATTTCTAAATCCAAAGTAGATGAATTATCAAATTAAAAGTATGATGAAGGTAAATAAGCTCTTAGAGACTGCCTCCCTGAGAAGCCAAACACATCGATTGACAGCCTGGTAACAATGGAAGAGAGCAAACTGTCAGAATGAGAAAATCTCAGAAACCACAGAGTCTGGGGGCTGTTTATCCTAGAGAAAGCAGCCTGTAGAATGAGCAAGACAGGGGCCCTTACATCTCAGGTCCATAACATGACCAATGCTCATGGTAACCTGGAGAAAAGGGAACAATTCAATTCATACTTTCCTAACACATGCCTCTATTTTTAAAAGTAATAAAGTATTGTATTAAATATCTTAAATCTTAAATGACTTGAGAAATTGACTTAGGTAGAATATCAATTTTCTTATATTGTAAAGCAAGTAAGAGATATACTAGATATATTAGAACTGAATCTTCTTCTACAAACAAACAATCTGAGAAACCTGTGTTGGTAGCAACCCAGATGTCTCAAGACCCAGATAGGCTCTGGACACAAACGAGGTCAAACCACCATCAACACTTAAAAGTTTCTACTCACAACACCTAGCCATGTTGCTATATAACATCAGCATACGCGAATGCCCATTCTCAATTGCCATTTGTGTTCCACTGTAGAGAGCCACCTGTTGTTTCTGACAGTTAGAGGTTCCTTCTGGGACTATCTCAGCCACAAACCCTGTGTCATAGCAAACAGCTTCGGGACGCCTTGAAATCTTGCCATGCTGACTAACCAGATGAAAAGAAGGCATCTTTACCACTATGTTGACAACTGTCTCCTGACCAAAAGATGACTGTTTATGCCTCAAATTTCCAAGTACTTCAAGAAAACTTCTTTTTTTTAATTAACTCCTATGTCCCTTCAGATCAGAAGGAGCAAGAGTCATTCTGTATGTTTATTTATTTCAGGTTTATTATTTTAAGATATTTTCACTTATTTATTAATTTATTAATGTGTGTGTGTGTGTGTGTGTGTGTGTGTGTGTGTGTGTGCACGCACATGGGTTCATAGGTGTCCTGGCACTTGGGGAGGTCAAAGGATAACTTTCAGGAGTGAATTGTCTCCTTCCATCATGTGGATTCTGGTAACTGAACTCTGACCATTAAACTTAGCAACAATGCCTATACCCATTAAACCATCTTGCCAGCCCTGCTTTTATTATTCTTAATTAGGTGTGTGTGTATGTTCATGTAAGTGCAGGTGTTTCCAGAGATCAGAGGCATTGGATTATCCTGGCTAAATCTTACATACATAGGTGTAGTTATGTGTGGTATTTGTATCTGGTTCCTGATCTTAGAGGAAAAACCCTTTGACCTCTCATCATACAATATAAAGCAACAGTAGAGTTCTCATATACAACCTTTGTTATATTGAGTTGCATTTCTCCTATGCCTAATTTGTTGAGAGTTTTTAATCATGAAAGAATGTTGAATTTTGTCAAATATTTTTTTCTGCATCAACTGAAGTACATGGATTTTATCTTTTTGATTCAGTCTGGTTAGACTCTATGTTTCTAGGAATTTATCAATTCCTTTTAGGTTTGCTATTTTTTTTTTTTTTTTTTACATATAGCTGTTTATACTGGTCTCTTATAATTCTTGTATTTCTTTGTATCAGTTGTAATCGCTCCTTTTGTGATTGTATTTGATATTCTCTCTCCCCCCCCTCCTTCTTCTCTCCCCATCTCTGAGGAAGGATTTATTCAGGCCACCAGTTTGAGTAGACACAGTAGAGAAGACATGGCAATATAGACCCATGACAACAGGACCGTAAGGTGACTGCTTGTTACATCTCAGTGGGCTAGGGCACAGAACAGACCTTAGTCTGGCTGAGAGTTTGTTTTATTTTGTAATCTACTCAGAGAACCAACTCCTAGCTCCACTAATCTGTTCTGGTTTCTTTCTAGTCTCTGTTTCATTTTTTTCCCATTCTGATCTTTATTGTTTTTGTTACTGGTACTGATTTTGGCCTTAGACATTTCGTAACTCCTTGAAGTATGGCAGTAAGCTATTTATTTGAGCTATTTTGCTGTTTCCTTTCCCTTGCCCACCCCTTCCTAAGCAATGCCTTTGGTTTTATTTCTGGGATGGAAAGTAGAACAGAACCAGAAAGGGGGCGAGGGAAATTTAAAAACAGAGCTCCACGTTGGAAATTGGATCTTTTTATGAAATCAGCCAAAAGTCTTAGAGATGTTTACACAGGTCTGTGGATTATGTAACTCTGAGGTGACCTCCACGTTGTCATCTATACTAATGATGCCTCTGGAATTGTGCAAAATTGTGCCTCGGGGAGAGAGTTAAAAATACATTTTACTTATACCAGTTTCTGCCTTTTTGAATTTGGCACCTCTATTTAAACCTTGTGCTTTAGCACAAAGATCAAAGTCCACAGAAAGACAGGAAACTGATGTCTCCTCTCCACATTGCTTAGTTTTAGCTGATATCAGAGTAGGAAGGGTTCAGAGGATGTTGAAAACCAGAATTGCAGCAGCAGCTCTCCCACCTCCTAAAATAGTGCAAGAGAGAGTGTTTTCTGCAGCAGTGCAGTATGGACAAGATGAAGAAAGGGAAGGTCTGGCCAGGCATGCTGGCATATGCCTTTAATCATGGAACTCAGGAGGTGAAGGCAGGAGGATTCTCAGTGAGTTTGAGGCTAGCCTGATCTGCATAGTGAGTTCAAAGACAGCCAAAGCTACAGAGATTCTGTCTCAAAAACCTGAAACGAAGGGAGGGAGGGAAGGAAGGTCTGTTGAGTGAACAGTAAGAGAGTAGAGAACTCTGTTCTGTGGTATAGACTCTAATTTACTTATGATGATGGCTTGAATTCCCCAAAAACTTCTCTATGAAGCTAGTTGCATTAAATCTATATGGGGCAGAGCTTCAGCTATTCTTTTCATTTACTCAGTAGCGTCAGTGAACATTTCTGTGTGTCTTCTGTCTTAACAACCATCAGTGGCCATGATTTACGATTTTTATTGTTGTTGTTGAGTTTTCTTTTAAGGAAACTACCAAGTCATTTTTAAAATTTATTTGTGCAGATGAATATATAGTCATTTGTGTGCAGGTGCACATATGTGTGTAGTCACACATGCATATGTGTACTTATTCATGTAGAAGCTAGAGGTCAACCTCAGGTTTTGTTCTTGGATTTTTGTTTTGTACGTGTGGGCTCTGGAGGTCAAACCCAAGTGTTCGTCGTGCTTGTACTTTAATGACCAAGGCATCTCCCTAACTCACTAAATTATTCTTACTGCCTACAGGCTCACCACTTTAATGGTTGCTTGTGTCAACCCCAAGTATGCTTCATACTTACCTTCTTTTTTGTTGGCCAGAGATGGAGGCTAGATACAGCCATTTGTTCTCCAGCCTACTACAACATTTTGTTCCAATTATTGATAGTTGAGCTAAGAACAGGGTTTCAGATGGTTCAGCATTGGTTCTTCTGGAGCTAGAGTTGCAGGTGGTCCTGCACTGCCTGATGTAGGTGCTGAGAACCTAGCTCAGGTCCTCTGAAAAATCAGCTTGTGCTGTTAACCACAGAGCCATCTCTCTAGTCCTCAAGGTGTTTTTAAATCCCCCCTCTATGTGTATGTGTGTGCCTGTGTGTCTATGAGTGCTATTAGGAATCAAACACAGATATGCCAGCTAAATGCTCTAGCACCTGAGAATCCCAACCCTTAAATCTCAGTATTTCTTCTTTGATCTATTACTGTTTCAAAGGCATCTTGCTTAATTTTAATATCTTTGTGAATGTTCCAGATTTTATACTCAAGTAGATTTCCAGTTTCCTTCCATTTTAGTCAGAAAATATACTTGGCATTATTGCAGTCTTCTTAATTTGTGAGTTTTGTGCCAGCTTTGTCTACACAGAGAATTCCAGGACAGCCAGACTACACAGAGAGACCCTATTTCAAGAAAGAAAGAAAAAAAAGGAAGGGAAGAGAAGAGAAGGGGAGGGGAGGGAAGAAAGTGAAAGTTGTTGAGCAAACAGTAAGAGAAGAGAAATCTACTATGCAGTGGTATAGACTCTAATTCACTTATGGTGGTGGCTTGAATCAGGCCTTATTTTGTGATCTCAAATTTTATGCTAGAACTCATACTTCATATTTGTTTTATTATGTACATGTTAAGTAATTGCTTATAGCCTAAACTGTGTTTAGTACACTTCTCTTTTTAGATCTTATGCTAGAGTTAAGAGTCATTTAGTGTCATTTTATGGCATTAAGAGTTTTCTGAATTCAACTATGTAATTTATCACACTTTTCGTATTTTTACATATTGTTCTTGTCTCTTTTCAAAGAATTCATTTAGCTTCTCTTATAAGACCAAGACAATGAAAGCCCTCAGAATGTGTTTGTCTCTAGAGTATCTTAATCTCTCCGTTTCTAAAGGACAGCTTTGCTGGGTATAGTATTCATGTTTTTTGTCTTGTCATGTTTTGTTTTGTTCTTCTTTTAAAACATTGAATATGTTATTTCACCCCTTCCTGGACTGCTAAATTTCTGTTGAGAAGTACACAATAAACTATATGTGATGAGTTCCTATCCTCCTCCTGCTTTCGAGTCTCTCTTTGCATGTGCCTTTCCACAGTTAACTATAATGTGCTCCCGCTTCCTACCTCTGTCTTGCCTCTGTCTCCTTTGAGTACTTCCTCATATTTATATAATTGGTAATATGTAATACATGCATTATTTAAGTTTTTGTCACCTTTCAATTTTTTTCTCTTTATTCTCCTAGTTACTTGTTTCAAATATTTTACCTTTTGTTCACTAATTCTTTCTTCAGCACAGTTGAGTCTGCTCTTGAAAATCTTTGATGGTTTTCCCAGTTCAACTAGTGGGTCCTTCAGTGTTAGGATGTGTCCTTCTTTTTATTTTTATTAAACAAACTTTATTAAGTTTTCCATTTTGTTCTTTCATTGTTTTTCTATTTTATTTAGTTGTCTTGCATCTCACTAAGCTCAAGGTCATTATTTTCAATTACATTTCAGGCAGTTTGTGCATTGCCATTTCTTCAGGATCAGTAATCAGAGCTTTGTAACTTTCTCTGGGTGTCTGGTATTTGTTGCCTTGTTATCCATGTAGCTCTGCACTGGTGCCTGCACATATGAAGGGCCAGCCCCTCTTTCACTCTGTAATTACCGTCTTCAGAAAGTTAAAGGTTTGTTTCTGCTAGGCTTCTGAGCTTACAGGATTACCTAAGGGATCACAGTTGAGAGACTTGGATCCAAGTCAAGTCAGTGATGTGATGTTGGCTATGGTGAAGACTCCAGTTGGCAGCTATATTCCCAAGGGGCTCTAGTTGGTTTATATGCTCTAGTCTTGAGACAGGTTCTTTTAAGACCTTGATAGGTAGGATAGGGCTATAATAAGGGCCCCCATAAGGAACAGTCAGTGAGCTTGTGGTGGTTTGAATATGCTTGGCCCAGGGAGTGGCACTGTTAGGAAGTGTGGCCTTGTTGGAGGAAGTGTGTCACTGTGGGGGTCGGCTTTGAGACCTTCCTCCTAGCCATGTGGGAGATAGTCTTCTCCTGTTTGCCTTCGGAACAAGATGTAGAACACTCAACTCCTCCAACGCCATACCTGCCCGGATGCTGCCATGTTTCCTACCATGATGATAATGGACTGAGCCTCAGAACCTGTAAGTCAACCCCAATTAAATGTTGTCCTTTATAAGAGTTGCATTGGTCATGTTGTTTCTTCACAGCAATGGAAACCCTAAGACAGAGCTTGTTACTAAGTATTGTCTGTTTTGGTTCTTCTGGGTCACTTGCAAGGAACCCTATTAGAGTGATGGATGGATTCCTAGGTTGGCTATACTGCCACTGATCACAATAGAGATGACCTAGCACTGATACTATGACTGAGACACAGCGAGACCATATGGCTGACTGGGAGTGGTGCACTACCAATGTACAACATCAAGAGAGACATTTATCATTAGTAGAGGAAAGTTTGACATTTGGAGAATGGCTTCTACTGAATGTAGATCACTATTGAATATTATGTAGTTAAAAATGTTAAGTTGAGCCATTACTATAACCTGAAAACTGTCTGTAAGAAAAACAGATTTGCATACATGAAGAAGATAAAGTGAGAAATGGTAATAGGGAAGAAGGAACCTGCTAAAGTTATAGTTTTGAAAAAAATCTCATCTTTGGGGGTAGGAATGGAAGCATTTAGTCAGGCATTAGAAATCTCCTATTTGAAGTGTACAGGACCCTGATATAGGTCATTCTGAAAAGTGTTACATATACATCCCCAGAGGAATTCACAGAAATTTATTCTACATGATCAGATACTGTGTGTATATGATAGAACTTTAGATGTTAGCACAAAGTAGAAGTATATTATTTTGCATCATGACATTTTTACTTATTCAATGTCATTCATATAGAATCAACTGTTGAGTTATTGGTCCCTTGAAAATTTCTAATGCTTTTAAATGAAAAAAAATGTATCTCATATATGATAAAGACAGTGACTCTCACATAGAGAGGCCTTGGACTCAAGTGATTAGTTATTCTCTCCTCCTCCTCCTCTTCTTCCTCTTCCTCTTCTTCCTCTTCTTCCTCATCTTCCTCTTCCTCTTCTTCCTCTTCCTCTTTCTCCTCCTCCTCTCCTCTTCAAGATGAACTTTTAAGGAAGTGCAGACACTCATCTCTTGTGCTGAAAAAAGTACCACACTGAAAATATTTCCTGACTCTTAAGGAAGGTTTACCAGTAGTTTGATTAAGTAAATAATGAATCAAAAGTCCTCAAATGTTTGTCTTAAACTATATTTTAGCCTCTACAACCAATATCTATCTATGTAGGACAGTGTGTGAATCTGTGCTCTTAATTTCATGTCTAAATTCTTCAACAGTTTACTTCATAGATGAAGAAACTGAAGTTCACGGAGGTTGAGTGACCAACTGAGATTCACAGGTAAAAAGCCAAGTTTCACATCCAAGGTTGTATGTCTCCCTACAGAACTCTGTAGTCTGGCCAAGGTAATACTTACACTGTATCTTGAAAAAGCTTGCACAATGTGCGCTTTCTTAAAAAACACACAGTGCTGTTAGAATAATAATTGTAGGTGGTATTGGCAAGATACATATTACTATCAGCACCACATCTAGTCTGTACAAGTTTGCTATAGATGTCTAACTAGAATAATAGAAGCAACAATAATACTTCAAATGCATAAAATAGCAAACACCATCGGGCATGGTGACACACGCCTTTAATCCCAGCAGTTGGGAGGCAGAGGCAGGCAGATTTCTGAGTTTGAGGCCAGCCTGGTCTACAGAGTGAGTTCCAGGACAGCCAGGGCTATACAGAGAAACCCTCTCTCGAAAAGCACCTCCCCCCCCCAAAAAAATAGCAAACACCTTGCAATTCACTTTTTTTGTATGATTAGATAAGTACTCTTACATAGCATCAAGTCCAGTGACTAGATGTGGCTGGTGGGAATGCTGTTCTGAAAAGAATTCTGTGGTATATTCCAGGATCCATCCATATAAATCAGGCTTACGAATGAATAAATGTCTTATGTATGGTCACATAAATGAGCAAACTAAGACCAAAACTCAGATTTCCTTCAATCCATTGTCATTGCAGTAAAACTACATTATATAGGGAGATATCTGGTTTAGCATTCAAAGACATTAGAGTTGATTATAAAGTTCTGAGCTCAATAATGTTTACAACAAAACTGGATGTTTTATACAACACAATGGAAATAAAATTTACTGCAGCTATGAACAGGCATGTGAAAAAGGCCCCAGACATGGGAGTGCTACGGAGTAGACATACGACAAGGATGAGACAGACATGCTGAGAAATCCTCAGCTGAGTTGTTACACTGCTTGGCCAATAGCAGTTTCTAGAAAAATCTAAGCTCAACACTATTTCAGTGGCTGGAGAGATGGTTCAGACATTAGGAGCAGTTACTGCTCATGCAAAGGATATCAATTTGGTTCCCAGAACACAGCTCACAACTGTCTGTACCTCCAGTTTCAGGAGATGTAATGCCTTCTGGCCTTTACAGGCGCCTGCATACACATGCTGCACAGAAACGAATGCAGGTACATAGCAAGTAAATAAATAATGTTTTAAAAATCCTCCAAGAGCATTTTGGATAATGCCGGTATGGTATCAATGGTGATATAAACCAGGCATGAAGTCCATGTCATTAACCCCAGCACTTGGAAGGCAGAGACAGGTGTATCTCTGTGAGTTCAAGGCCAGCTTGGTCTAAATAGTGAGTTCCAGGCCAACCAAGGCTATATAGTGAGAGCCTGTTTCAAACAAACAATCATGATATGAGACATCAAGCTTTCAAGATAGCACAGAAATAATCATCACCTATGCTTTAGCTAATATAGAATCTTCAGCCTATGGTGGACACACATTCAGCTTTTGGAAATTTGTATTAGTACAGTCTGTATACAAATCAGTATTAAAATGTGGATAGCCCAGGTCTTGTATTTTGATGCTAATTCTCCTCTCCTGGAAAGCACTGCAGACGAGGAGCAAATCACGTATACAGGTGCCTTGTGAACTTTCTCCCCACCTTAACTTTAAAAATACAGCCTAAGGCTGATGATTGGGCAGCAGGAGGGAAGGTGGAGCTGAAAAGTTTGGGGGAGAAGGAGAGAGAGGAGACAGAGGCGGGGAGGAGACAGGTGAAGAGGACAATGGAGGAGGATGAGGTGGAAGGAAGATGGAGCTGAAGCACATGGCTTGGAGAAAGCGCAGGTCATATGGGATCTAATAGATGGGAATAGAGTAGTGTAGTGGTAGATCTGCCCAGTCTAGGCAAGTAGCTTGTATACCAATTAATTGAATTGTGAATTCATTGATTGGGTAAATTGGGTTAAAAATTTACTGAAAGAAAATGTAAGACAAGATTAGTAATTAATAAGTAAGCAGTGACATAAAATGACCTCTGAGAATGATAGCAAAATCTATCTGGTTCTTAGAGCATATTCAGAGTAACAGCTACAGAATCATTCACTGTGGTACAAACTGTGCGGAATAACTAGATAGTGGAGAGACTGTACTGTCCGCAGTGTAGGTCAGAGGTTCAGACACTGCTGCCACACTCTTCTCAGTTGGTAGTGTCATCTTTGAATACAAAAAGGCAAGAAGGTACATATTATTCAGTCAGCTGTGGCCTTCAAAGGCCAAACATCTTTTTCTTCCAGCTGGAGTCACCTGCCTGACTACACAATCCCTAGCACTCAGGGCAGTTGAGTGGCAGGGCACTCCACCCCACTACTTAGCCAGAGTCACCTCCGAGAGAACAGACAGGGATTCTTACAGCTTTACACTCTGCCTTTGTTGGTTGTTTCCTAGGTGACAAAGTGTTCTGTCCTCTGCTGTAAATAAAGACAGGAGCAAAGCAAAGGGTCTAACCCTTTCCTCCTTCACTCATTCTCTGTCCAGTTCAGCCGCATGCTCCTTGGGAGACAATATGTGAAGCCCTGTTTCCTAGACTCATGCCTTTCTTTTAAAAAAAATTTTTTTGTGTGTGTGTTTTATGTACATATAGAATTTTATATCAGTCACAAAGCTTTTGCAGCTAATATTCAAAGGCCTCCTGTTCTCATGCCTACTGCATCCCAAAATATTTTCTAAGCATAAGAGGAACATATTCAAAAACTGTTGGAGCTTGTATTGCATGTCCTTTATTAGTCACTAAATAGCCCCATGGTAGGATTCTGTTTTCCCAAGCTATTGACATGAGAGTTTGCATGTGACAGGCTTTGGCCAAATGTATTATCAGAAGTGACATGTGCCATAACTGCTTAAAGGTTAAGAATAACTTATCACGGATCTGCTGTAGTTCTGCCTGCTCTCTGACCCCATCACGAGGGTACAACAGTCTAGGTTGTGGGTCCTCTTGGATCTCAAATGAGGAAGGTGTTGGAAGCATGGCCACAACACACTGAGGATGACATGCAATAAAAGTGAGAGATAAAGCTCTGTGGATATAAGTCTCCAATAATTGAGTCTGCTACTACAGTGACACATGACTTCTATTCTGTGCTGTAGCAAAACCAGGCAATCATTTTCCAGCACCGTACCCATTCCTACCACCTTGCTCCATATACACTGTACTGCCTTCTTCCTCTTGCTCCCCAAGGTCAAAGGTCATCCCACTCAGCCTTTGTAAAGTTTTCCTTTCCATCTGTCCAATGTGAGTATGCACTCTGATCTTGCAATCTATCCTGCGTTTAGCCCCTTGCACACAGCCCTGGTGCTAATTATCTTCCTGTACACATACTTCACTCTCTCACAAGCCCAGTGAAGCAGAAACCATAACTGATACTTGGTGTCATGCTTGTTGCATGGCAGACATGAAAAGCACAGATGAATGTTGTTTTCATGCCGATGGTTTGTTGGTTTTAGATGAACAACCACTGATCTCCTTCTTGAAAACAAAAACTCAGAAAGAGCCAGATTGTAGGCATGTCATGGTCTAGTCTTGTCAGCACAGCTCATTACAGGCACACGCTGAGATCTAAAAGTTGAACATACCACTCCTGATAATACCTGGGATCCACTGTGAATTAAGTTCTGTTTGTTGTGATGTGTGCAGTTAGGGAAATAATGTCAGAATTATCAAACTCACCTGAGATGATAGAGTTAGACCTTAGCTATCCTACTAAGACCCTTTGCAACTTATTTAAAGCCCCAACAACCACAAGGAGTTGCAGCATCTTCTATAACTCTTAAAGAAGAAATTTTAATTTTTGAAAATTATTTTTATGTGTATGGGTGTTCTGTCTGTATGTGTGGCTGTACAATAAGTACATGCCTTGGTGTCCACAGAGACCAGAAGAGGGCATCAGATCCTTTGCAAATGGAGTTACAGACAGTCTTGAGCTGCCGTGTGAGAGCTGGGAATCAAACCTGGGTCTTCTGGTGGTGCAGCCAATGTTCTTAACTAGTGAACCCTCTCTCCAGCCCTAGGAAAGTTAATTTTGTAAGTTCCCGGGACAGCTGCTCAAGAGGTATCCTATTGCGTGCCATAGCATGCAGTATTTTAATGAGCCTCAGTGTAAGGTTGAGTGAACAAATGAACCAATAAGTATTCTGAAATTTCTCCATCTTAAAAAGATTTAGTTTTCTTTCAACACCCACATTTCTTTAGCCACAAGAATTTTACTACTTTTAATGTATTATGGTTTTGTTTTTATTCTGTTTTGTTGAGATTCAGTCTCATTTACTCCAGGTTGGCCTCAAATTCACTAGGTAGCAGAGAATGGCCTTGAATTTTTGACCTCTTGCCTCTCTGCTCCCAAATGCTGGGGTTATAGTCATGTGCCACCACACCTGCTGTTTTGTGGTGCTGAGAATGGAACCCATGGCTTCCTGCATGGTCTGCAAGTACTTTGCCAATGGAGGTACATCTTCGAGCCTGAAGTATTCTATTCTAATGATCCTTTTTAATTTAATGATCCTAAGATCCTAATTTAAACTTTAGGAAACTCTAGTTTTCTAATTATCAAGTCCTTTAGTAAGTGTTTTTTAATACAGTATTCTTAGAGTAAATTGTACAGTACCTATGTGAAAGGGAGCCAGATAGCACCCAAAGGTATTAAAGCATTTACTACAGGACACAAGACCAGATCTACACTAGCACAAATCACTTGGAAGTGAATCCCTTCCCTTTGGCAACTGAAATTAATTTAAACAACCCCTCCTGCCATGCTTTTGTTTGACATTTCTTTCAGATGCCAATATGCACCTCACTTTGTCAAATTAGATAAATCCAAGCTGCTGGTATTTTACAGCTTTAAAACCATATGGCTATGTGTTTAGGATGTTTGAAGTCACCCCGATTTCATGTGATTCTTAACATTTTAATAAAATCTATTTGTTAAATGTATAACCAAATATGAAACTATTCTATATAATCGTGAGATTTCATGTAGTTAAATTCATAAGTAAAAAAAAAAAAAAAAAATCTCTATTATCCTTCAGTTCAAGCCAACCAGCTCTTACAAACAAAGCTACAAAGTGCTACTTACTGGTTTACCTATAACAACCAAAATATGTTCCAACAAAAGGGAGCAGTGGTTGACTTTAATATGGAAGTAGTGCAGTATATGAGGTCCTCCCAAAGAGGTGGCATCAGGGCTTGGGCCTTGAAGGGTAAGTAGGAGTCTGCCGGATACATCAGAACATTAACCCTTAGGTTCTGAGCAGAAGCACAGCCCTGCATGTCCTTAGTTTCTTAAGAAAATAGGAGCATCCTGTGAGAGAAGCAGAGCCAATGTCTAAGGCAGATGAAGCATTGGCCTAGTGATGCCATAATATGGAAGACTCCAAATTATCCTTCAGGCTTAAAGTATTTCTCTAGGTCTCAGGAAGACATTTTCTGAGCAGACAGAGTTTGGTTTGTTTAAAACTGTAAAAATCATCTTTTGGATGTTACTGTATTGACAACAGGGAAGAATGTTAACTGTTTTCTCAAAATTATCTCAGACTAATCACTTCTAAACATTCAGAGATATTTCTGGAGACATTTGTCTTAATATGATCTCTGTTATTATAATCAAATTCCTTAGACTGGGTAAGTACGAAGAAGAGAGGTTCATTGTGGCCCATTGTCCTGGAGGCTGGAATTTGGTGTTAATTGGAGCTCATACTGGTTTAGCCACGGTGAAAATCAGGTGAACAGGTACATGCAGAAGAGAGAAAACATGGGTTGGACTGACTTCATAACAACCAATTTCTTTTGTTGTTCTTTCTGTTGCTATTGTTGTTATGTTTGGAGATAGGATCTCTCTACACAGCCCTGGCTGTCCTGGAACTCACTGCATAGACCAGGCTGGCCACAAACTGACTGAGATCTGCCTGCCTCTTCCTCCTGAGTGCTGGGATTAAAGGCATGTGCCACCTCTGCCCAGCAACAACCTGTTCTTGCAGTAACTAGTCTAGAACCCAGAACTGAAAGAAAACTTGAATCCCTCTTACTGATTTCAACATCTGTCAGAGGCATTGGAATCTTCAGAATCCCAACATCAGTTCAATTTCAGCATGAGCTGTAAGGGAGACAACTTTATTAAAACCACTGCAGCATCTTCACTTATTCATTTGCCAAACATACACTGTGTGCTCTTGTGGTCAAGGTTGGGGACAATGTGAAAAATGCCAAGCTAAAAGTGACCCTTTGCTGAGCTTAAGGAACTGCTTGTCCAGAAAGTGGGCTCTGGGTGGAGGATACTCTTAGGGAAATGGACTGGGTCTCTCTCTGCCCCTGGGAAGGAGACTTTTCAGTTTAGCAGGATGGGTAGAGGCTTACTTTCAGGGAGCATTTTGGAGATCATGAAAGCCTTTCAACTCTGTTCTCCCAACATGATTGAAAGGAGAAGGCAGAACCAAGCTTTGGCAGGTGCTTGTTCACACTGTAAGAGGGCAATGAATCTTTCTTTCCCTAGTTGTAAAAGCTTCCTAAAAATGCTTCCTAATGCACCTCTGGCTACAAAATAACTCAAGAGGGAACAGCCAAATTGTTCTCCACATCCCTCCCCTTGCCCTGCCATTTCTATAGCTCCATGATCTCAGAGACACATCAGCCCCCTCTGGCCCCCCCTGCTCTCTTGTATCTCTTAACTGAGATGTCTTTAGAAGCAGAGCTTGAGCCAGCTTTGCCCCTTTCCACACCACACAGCAGTGCTGAGTTGTCTTGGAACTAAGATGAACCTTCCAGCTGGCAGGACCAAGGTAAATAGGATGTGAGCTTGGTTTGTTGGGAAATGCCAGTTAGACACATACAAGTGTGATTACAAGACCTTGACATTTGCTTCTGTGTGTTTTTAAGAAGGAAAAAAAAATGGCTTCTCAGTAGTATTGACAATGATGGTGTTGAGGATGAGAAGAGCAGATCGTTTA
Source organism: Mastomys coucha (assembly GCF_008632895.1). NCBI lineage: Eukaryota > Metazoa > Chordata > Mammalia > Rodentia > Muridae > Mastomys > Mastomys coucha. The sequence goes on from NW_022196891.1 coordinate 63,436,604, forward strand.
CATGATCAAGAGCTGGCAACAATCGGGTAGACATTAGCTGTGTTGACTCTAGTCTCAGATGCCACAGAGATTTTTGGAAGTTTGGCTAACATTTATTTTTCCCTAGAAAAATACTGGGATTATGCAATAAGCCCCTTTGGCAAAGAGTTTTCTGCTGTGCAAGTCCAAAGTAACTGGTAATTTAAACGGACTCTGTGCAGCAGCACCATATAAGCACAGTGCTTGATAGAAGGGACCTTTGGGAAAACAAAAAGAAGAAAGCGGAAGAGTCTGTGACGGAGGGGATGTTAGGAGGATCTGGCTTGGACAAGGCGCCAACAAGCTATGTGTGTGCCTCTCCAACCCCCATATAAGATGTTCCCAGATGTGCCTGGAAACCAGGCATGTGGCTGAGTAAACAGGCTTGTTACAAAATAAAGGTTTCGTGTTGAGTGCTGATAATGTTAAAGGTCCCACAACTTCACTCTGCTATTTAGATAGAATCTCTAACAATCCATTTTAAGCATTGTATGTCAGTAAGTATCATATTTTTTCTTTAAAATTTGACTATATTAAGTCCAATGGCTTAAGGTAAAAATCGACCACTTCACCATACCAATGATTTCCTATTCCACCGAATAATGACAATTTTGCATCTCTCCCCACTGAAAAATTTAAAAAAGACTTTCACTTTCTATTTTACAGTCATTAGATAATGTGTTGTGCATATCAAAATAAAGTGCATATGCTCAATAGTACTATATTTTTAAAATTCAAAAGTATATCTATTGAACAGGGGAAATGGCTCAGTGGATAAGTTTCCACTGCACAAGCACAAGGACCTGGATTCAGTGCCTACCACTCGTGCATCTGTAACCCAGACAGGCAGATCCCAGCATTCACATGGCGGCCACATGGCAACCATCTGTAAGTCTAGTTCCAGGGAATCCAATGCCTTCTTCTGGCCTCCATGGGTCAGGCACACAATGAGCACAGACATTCATATACACATAGCACCCATACACATAAAATAAGTATAGAGAAAAAGAAAGAAGACATGACACACAAGAAAAATCCTATGGCTTTAGTGGGCCTCATGCTAGATGAGGGAATTTGTTTTTGTTTTTTAAAGGTAATTTTGGTGAAAGGATAGGGTATCAAGAGTTAGTCCAAATGTATTCCATCTAGCAGTTTCCCAGTGGCAACAGGAACTAGGTTCTGTATTTTTACCTGGACATCTGACAGCCCCAAGCACATTCAAAATAAATGAAAACTAATCATTGCATAGATTCCTTCAGGTATATTCATGCAGTGATGGATTTCTTAATGGGTTAAAATAATTGATTCTTATCCTGCCTTCTAAGTAATCCAGATGGTTATTTTAAGCTAGATGTTCTCCTTGTCTTTGCACTTGCTTTTGATTTTTGTTGTTTTCTCTCCAGATTGATTGATGACAGTCACCAGATTCTCTCTCTCTCTCTCTCTCTCTCTCTCTCTCTCTCTCTCTCTTTCTCTCTCTCTCTCTCTCTCCCTTTCTCTCTCTCTCTTCCTCTCTCTCTCTCCCTCTCACTTCAACTCCAGAAGACCAGCATGCTTGCCTCAGTAGGGTGAGTAGGGTGAGGCACGGCAACAGGAACAGGTGACAGGTCTCACTGCATGTGCAGTCAGGAAGCAGAGAGAGATGAGTATTAGTTCCTCTCAATTCTCCTTTTCATTCAGTCTGAGACCCCAGCTACCCACATCTAGGCTGGGTCTTCCCGTGCAGTGAAGGCCTGGTAGAAACACCTTTAGACATACACAGAGGCATTTTTCTGTTGATTTTAAGTCCAGTTAATATGACTGATGATTAACCATTACCTCTAGTGTCTTGAAATTGTTGTCTGGTGCCTTTCGCCTCATGTATTGCTTCAGACAGAGGCTAATACCAGGTCACCACCCAGTCTTAGCCAGGGATACCAGTCAGAGCTTGTTTGAAGTCATCTACATTTGGATTTAAATAACTCTCTTTGTTCATTAATACTTGTAGGCTACAGTAAAGTTATGTAAACTCCTTGTGACTGTTTAGGTTTTGCTAAGTGATGTAAACAAGTCCTTGCTTAGTCTGGCATTGTAAGACAGGAATGAGCAGCTGTGTATAGTGCAGAGTGTGTGCAGTACAGAGTTGGATTCCCTAGAACTGGACTTACAGATGGTGAGCCTGACTAGGAAGTGTGCAACAGAAGCCTCTTCACACAGACTACAGATAGAGGGACGTGCAGAGACGACCCAGCAATGGTGAGGGAAAGCTCCTGGGTAAAGAGAATGGAAAAGAGTGTAGGGGAATAAATGACCAGGGTGAAGACAGACAGAGGAAGAGATGCCACACAGCAAAGAAGGGAGAGGAAGGCAAAGAATTCTATGGCCAAGAAAGATTATACAGTGTGGACAACAGTGTCCAGCCCAGGGGAGAGTGGGGCTTGAACTCAAACCAACACAAAGCAATCCAGACTTATTTAATATTTTGGCTTGACTATTCATATTTATTGAGTGTTTTCTATTCATACAACCATGTTGTAAGAGAAAGGTAATTACATAATCTTGTTGAATAACTAGACATTCTTAGGAAATTGTATCAGATACTCACCTGAAAACCAATATTTTACAAGTTATAAAGTAGCTGATACAAGAAAACAATAGAAATTGTTGCAAATACAGTTTTAAATCCATCTTGCCCTGAACTCAGCTCATACAATATGAGCAGTGCTAAGCTGCAGATACTATAGCTTTAAAAGCTTCAGAATTTGGGTTCCCTTTTTGTTGTTGCTGTTTTGTTTCCTTTCCATTTATCCTTTTCTCTCAACCTACCTCCTCCTCTCTGCATCGTTAGTTATTTCAGCGTTTAGGAAGGATCTTAGATGGAAACAATAACAACAGGAGTTGGGGGTGGGGTTCGTGGAGGGGAGACTAGGAAGGGAGATAACATTTGAAATGTAAACAAAATGATTTATAAAAATATTTTTAAAAAAAAAACAAAACAGTAACAACAACTACTTGTAAAAGTCTTCAGAGATGCTTTTCTAAGAGTGCAGAGCCCTGGCCCTCTGGGAAGAGTACTTCAATAGGTCTAAGATGTGGCCAGGCAAATGTAGAAGGCTTTCCAGTGGCATGGGAGGCCACTCCCAGCAGAGAACTGCAAGCCTCTAGCATATGAGAGTCAAGCCAGTGAAAACCCCTGTTCTTGTGGAGCCTATACTGTCGCATCTATTCAAACATTCCAAAGGCGAAGCCCCAGCTAAGATGGATCCTGGAGAGCAGTGGCTCTGTTCCCTGCAAAGTAACAGCAGTATTCAGCTCCAGCCAGTTGTCACCAATGCAAGTTCAACTTGCCATGTTATCAAATATATGTAGGCCAGACTTGGTGTTTGTAGACAAAACCTCACAATTTACATTGAAAAATTCTTTTTTGGGACTAAGCATATATATAGCTCAGGTAGAACATTTACATAGCATGAAAAGACCCTGGGATCAATCTCTGTCGTGAGGGGGGCGGGGGAGAGAGAGAAGGGGACAGAGGAAGAGAGAGGGAGAGAGAGGGAGAGGAGAATTGGATAAGGGAAAAATAATGTCCAAAGCAAATGCTGCAAAGCACAAGCTTGCAAGATCTGCATGTTCCCGCCAGACTATTTTGGAAGCAGGGACAGAGAGCTATGTGGTAGAGTAGAAGCTGGCAAACACCAGTGACACAGACACTTGGTTCTGATGTAATTTTTTTTTTATTCTAGATTTTTTTTTCCTTCTTGTCTGTTGCTTCTGGACCTTGGGTATAACCTTGGGTAGCAAAAGATAACCTTATGTCCTTATAAAAAACCACCCCTTTGCTCTTGCTTCAGCTACAAACTTCTGTTACCTTCTTCCTCAAAGGGCAGACTACTACCAAGCTCTCGGGGAAACCATCATCTAAACCTCTGTGCCCTTGGTGTGGTGTCTGCCAGTCGCAGCAGATGATCCTGACAGATATGGTTTTGGTTTACCGAATTGAGCCCACATCATCTAAACCAGTAGTTGCTAAACGTGGCCTTTCACCTGAGTCCATTGGTAGAAGCTTTAGGGTAAATATAAACCCTCTGGATAATGCTAAACTTAGACAACCAGGGTCTCCCTGAGTGGAATCCAAAGAACATCTGAGAAGATCTCCAAAGCTGGTGTAGATAGCATAGCATTGAGAAATGGTGGCAAACACTATGGGACACTGCCATCAATGATGGACTTCATTTGAGCCAAGGTAGGCAGCCACTGCTTGGCTGTTCCACAGGGATTTCAAGGATGCCCCTGCCTCCAAGCTAGATGATCCTACACCCCAAAGTTTCCATCATGTCTCTTTATTTTCTTGAACTTCGGAAATAGGTTGGGTGTGGGTGACCCAGAACCAATGGGTGATGTTCATTCAGCCTACACATAACTTCTCTGAGTTCCTTTGTTGTGAAGTAGTGAACTGCTGAGTTTCAGTGCAGTCTCTTTGTGAAGTGACAGAGGTAGCGGGATTAGTGGGTGGACCCTCAGAGGCTATTTAACAATGCAGACACTTTGTAATTACAGGCCCCTCATTTAAAACATTCCAAGTGCTTCATGAAAGGCTTTAGATGTTAATGTGATTTTCAATGCATAAATAAGCACTGTGTTTTCGAAAGTGCACACCTGGAATCTGTGGGCTGTCGCTTAGCCAAGCAGGGGGCATTCGGGCTTAGAGCTGGCTATTTCTTTGAAGCAAGCACTTCATAGACAGGCAAGACCACCTCCCACCTGCATATGCTTCCTGGATTCTTTGTGTTAATTTTGAAAGGGGAAAGTCATGTGAAAATACAGGACCAGAGCACTCATGTGGAAGAGACTCCCAGAGGAGCCCAGCTCTGTGGCTTCCAGTCAGAAAAACGTTTGGTAAACAAATCAATAGCTTAAGGGCTCAAACTAAGTGCTCTGGAGAACCCACTGCTATGTAAAATAAGAAAAAAAGAAAAAAGAAAAAAACCCCTGAAAGTTAGAAACTCAAAACAGCCATTGAACATACTGATACATGCTACTACATGGACAAACTTCAAAAAATTATGTTAAATAAAAGAACTCACATATAAGAGAGTCAATTTATATGAAATATCCAGGTTAGGTAAATTTATACAAATAAGCAAGTTGGTGGTTGCCAGGAGCAGAGGGAGAAGGGATCAGTGATGGACTCTTAGATGTGAGTAGGGCTTCCTTTTGTTTTTGTTTCTGGTTTGTTTGTTTTTTTAAAGTTTGAGAATTAGAACTGCTAGTCATACTAAGTTTAAAAAGTGCTAAATGCCAGAGAATCCCATGCCGTAAAATCAGCACATTTGCACTAGGTGAAGTTGCCTCTCTCTCCTATTTTTTTAAGTCAGGGTTTTCTTTCACCTTTACTTTTTTTTCAGGCCTGGCCTTCTGAGACTCCTCCCTGGGTTTATGCCACAATGAGGAGGGTCACTAGTAGAATTCAGATGCTCACTGGGCTGCTGGGAGAATCCAGCCTTGTCACTATCCTGGCAGCTTCTGGGGAAGTGGGTTAAGCTGAGCTCTTTCCTCCTCAGAGGCTCTCCATGTGGTCCCTCCAGCAGGGTAATCAGCCTTCTCTTGTGATAGTTTAGGGCTCCAAAGGACCAAAGCAGAAACTGTCAGTCCCCCTAAAGGCCACCTCTGAACCAGTATGGCATCTGTTGATTAAAGAAAATAAGCTTTTCCTGAATCAAGAGGGGCAACCAAGCCCTTCTCTCAATAGGAGTATCAAAAAGGAAAAAAAAAAGTTAAGCCTTCTTTTTCTTGCTTGGATCCCTTTCATTGGTGAAGTTACCTGTTTCAGTTGTTGATGTAACATCAAACTCATGTTCTGGATTCAGGTCAGTGTTGAACAACTACATATTAAATTTAATGGCACTAGCTCGAAATTAATTAGCATTTACTGAGCTACTCACAGCAGATGGGACTTCGATTTACAGCAGTGATAGCGACCACAATCCTAGTTTCATTCAATGTGTTTGGGCTGTACCGGATGTGAATCAGAGATGTCTAGCAGATAAAATCAAACAAAATAGAGTTCAGAGAGAGGAATCCATCTCAGAACTGAGGTCCCCTGCAGGGTGTGAACCTGGCCCTTGGCCACTTTGACTGCAGTGACAGAATCTCAGCATGGCGGATGAGCATTGGACTTGCCTCTGGCTTTCAAATCTTACACATTTCTGGGTCCACCTTTTGTTTTCTTCCCTGGTTTTTCCTGCCCTGACCAGTTCCTGACCAAGGGTGGTCAAGCCTGACTTGGGTCTGTTTCTAGCTTCTTGGACCCCAGCTCAAGGTTCTGCTATACTTTAGCAGTCTCCCTCAAAGGCATGGTTCATCAGGGTTTCCACAAGAGTGGCTTTTAGCCTTCTTCATTCTATTGAGGACTTGGGTTTCTCATAGCTATGGCAGTCTTTGCAGTGGTCCACTGGGTAAAGTGGGCAAGATTAGGCTATGCTATGGGCTGTAAAAGAAACAAGATGGCTCCCTTAGTTAGGTGTGTGTTAAAGTTGGGAAGACTTAGTATATAAGCCACTCATGGGCTAATTCAGTTTCTTTCCCACAGAATGACTGTACATTGTCAACCCACTGGAGCCCAGCCACAAGTCTTACTACGGCCAAGAAGTATGAATGAAGTAACCAAATGCAGACCCTCAGTTCCTGGGGGTTATGCTTTTAGGCAGTCCTCTCCCCCACTGAGTTGGGGTTAGCCAACATGACCAATAGCTTAAGTGATACTGTATGACTTCAGACAATATAATAAAAAGCTTCTGGTTCCTTTTTAGGTTCTAGGAATCTTGGAGAGCCATCTACTCACAGGGAGGACATTAAAGCAACCATACACAGATACATATATGGAGAGCAGCTGATGGCCCAAACAGTGGCTGATGCCAACTAGAAGTCGTGTGATTGAACCATATTGGAAGGTGATCCTCCAGCTATAGAGAGACTTTGGATGATACAGCATCAATTCAGTCTCATGAGAGACCTTGAACCAGAGCAATACAGTCTGAATTCACAACCTGCAGGAACTGAGGGATAATATGGAAGTGATCTGTCATATGGTAGTTGTTAGCACCCAGCACCGCAGATGTGGGCGGGTCCACAGACCTGTCGCCAGGGCAACGGCCACCATATTCCCAGAATCCATTGGGTTCAGCTCCCACCTTTACCTGGACTGCTACGTCACGACATATATATATATATATATATATACATATATATATATATGTATATATATATATATATATATATATATATATATATATATATATATATATATGGGTACTTTCCTCCATCTTTCTCTCTCTTCTCTCTCTCCCCTCTCTCTTCCTGCGCTGCTACCCCTCTACCCCCTTCCAATTAAACCTCTTACACGTGGAACTGCCTGGGCCTGGTGTCTGTAGATGCTTCCCGCCGCGACTCAAAACCCATCATTTTGGTGCCGAGCCCCGGGAGCATGGCAGTTTGCGTCTACCGACCGGTTCCGGTTCCTCACCGCCGGGGCAGATAGGGTACACGGCCACGTGGAGCGGCCTCTGGGACCCCGGCTGCCAGGTGGAGAGGCTCCCGCCTCCACTGCTGCTACATTCCATCCCACAGGGAGTGCTCCCAGTTCCACCGTAGAGGCTGCTGTTCTGCGCGGAGAACACCGCTCACCTGGTGACTGCTCACCACTTCTTGATAGAGACACCAGACACCACGGGACACAACAAACCTACAGCCAAGCGCGGCTAGACTACGAACTCTTAACCACATGAGCCGTACCCTACTCAGACACCACTCAATTCAGTTCCATGT
>NW_022196891.1:63449575-63452339 GCF_008632895.1 Mastomys coucha
CCACCTTTACCTGGACTGCTACGTCATGACATATATATATATATGGGTACTTTCCTCCATCTTTCTCTTTTCTTCTCTCTCTCCCCTCTCTCTTCCTGCACTGCTACTCCCCTACCCCCTTCCAATTAAACCTCTTACACGTGGAACTGCCTGGGCCTGGTGTCTGCAGATGCTTCCCGCCGCGACTCAAAACCCATCAGTAGTGGGTAGCTAACACAGTCATAGATCTATATGGGGACATTGTGAGCATGTGAGAAGCTAAGGAAGCCTTGAGAGGGTGTATGAAGCCCTGCACAGCCATGTCAAGGACCCATTGCTTCAGATACATGGACATGGCAAAGCCATCTTCTGGTCTGAATGGGAGTATTGGCAGTGTGTGTAAAAACTAGCAAACTCAGCTTCTTCCTCCCAGAGGACTGCATTCTGAGACTTCTCACCTACAGAGACCTCTTTCAGATACTGTAAAACCCTGCCTGTGCTGTAGGGAATAAAATTGCTGAAGGGTCCAGTTTGTGGATTGTTATTGCATAATTGATGTTGTTCCATCAAAGTGAGCATGATCCACCCAATTCCAGCTTTCCCTGTGTGTCTGTCTGTCTGTCCTTTCCTCATTCCATGTCCACCCTAGTCAGGCTTCTAGGACCAAGCCACACAGGATGTAGCAAGAGCCAGCTTGTGTTCAGCTGATATCATCACAGAGTGCTCATATTCCAAGCTAAGTTCAGGCTGGCTTTATTTTCTCTCTGAAAGACACATTGATAGGGGATCGCTAGAGGTAGCAGAGAGATCTGATGTGAGTAAAGGCTCTAGGTACAGGGTGGGGTGGGAAGCTAGAGACTGTGTAGTCCTATGATGAGCACCCAGTCCTGTCCCCCTGTTGCAGTGATGAAACACCATGACTAAAGCAAGTTTGGAAGAGAAGGGTTTATTCTGCTTACACTTCCATATCCTAGTGCATCACTGAAGGAAGTTAGGACAGGAACCCAAACAGGGCAGGAACCTGGAGACAGGAGCTGATGCAGAGGCCACAAAAGGATGCTGCTTACTCTTCCTGGCTTGCCCACCCTGCTTTCTTATAGAACCTGGGATCACCAGTCCAAGGATCGTACCATCCACAATGGACTGGGTCATCCCCCATCAGTCACTAAATATGAAAATGTCTTACAGCTGGATCTGATGAAGAAGGTGTGCTCTCAATTGGGGTTCCCTCCTTTCAAATGACTCTCGTTTGTGTCAGGTTGACCTAAAACCAGCCAGCACAGCTCCCACTTCTGCAAGCTCTGAGAATGGATTCTTAGGTTGTGTAATGAGGGTGGATGGTTTGTACTGATTGAGTCTGCTCTTAAAACAGAGAGACATACTTGGCTATCAACAGTCATTATTTCTGGACTGGTGTGAGGAAATGAAGGTGCCTTCCAAACTGTGAGTGGGCGTTGCTCAAGGACTGCTAACAGGCATACAATATGCTGCCAAACAGCTTATGGATTAGCTCGGGGTGGGAACCGTATTGGCTTTACTGCTAATTATATAGTCTTAGAGGAGAGGGACCAGCTGGAAGAAGGGGAGAGAAAAAGAGTCCAAACTCATTTGCAAACGTGTAGTCGGGTTTTTTTTTTTATTTTTATTTTTCAAGCTTAGGATTCGTTGCTTACATAATCTCTCGGGACAATACCCTAGAATACTACCTGTGTTGGCAGTTTATCATTGAGGGATCAGCAGGGAACCATGTCCATGAGCATCACACGGTGTTCGTCTCAGACGGACCAGCGGACACTACCAGACAGGGTCCTGTGCCTTAGAGAAGGACAGGAAGTACTGCTGTGGTACTATAGAGAGAAATGTGAGCTATTATTACCTGCTGATATGATGAATCCTTGGCCAATTTGGGGAAGAATTTTCCGTCCCTCTGTGGAAAAAGACAGGGAATAAGACCAATTTCATCCTGACCCTCTCATCCCCGGAGGAACCATGGCCATTCTGATGCTCTTCTGTGCTACCCACAGCTGACACCGCTTGAATTCCAGGCATGAATCCCAGGCATGAATCCTAGTTTCCTCTGAGTAGGTCCTCCTATGACATCTACTTCCATGTGCCTTAAACACCTCTATTTAGCTACTCATCCTTGGCCAGTCATTTCCTTTCACTGACACCTCTCTTAGAGTAGCCTAGGCTAGAAAAGGTTTTTCTTATGTATTTTCCCTGAGGCTATAAAACAAAACAAAACAAAACAAAAACAAAACAAAACCACCTCAAGGAAGGAGGGCTCATGGCTCAGCATAATGGGGAAATCCTGGTGGCCGAAGTGCTAGGCAGCTGGTCACATGGTGTCTGCCGTTAGGAAGCAGAGAGTGATGGATGCTCCCACCCAGTTTGCTTTCTCTATGTTCAGTTTAGTACCCAAGGCAAAGAAATGTTCCTGTCTCCTTTTAGGCTTAGTTTTAAGCCCAAGGAATGTACCTAAAAAGTACCTTTTAGGGTTCAGTCTTCCCACCTTAGTCTAATCTAGATAATCCCATAAAAGTGTAACCCCAAGTTGTCTCCCATGTCATTCTAGATCCTTTTAAGTTGATAATCAATATTAACCTCATAGGACTGTAGTATTCCTAAAGAAATTGCACACAGGCCTAATTCCAGAAACATCTATGAGGCCCACAGCCCTTCCCTGAAACATTTCTGCTAACCAGCATGTACATGTGACTTTGCCTCTGAAGTGACTCTAGCCAGCCCTAGCTTGGCAAGCATGGCTCTGGCAGGCCTTGCCCTT
>NW_022196891.1:63452360-63467660 GCF_008632895.1 Mastomys coucha
CCCCCCCCCCCCCCCGCCCTTCTCTCTGCCTTCCTAAAAACCATTAGATTATATGCCTAAAGCTAGGCACTGAAGATCTATTTCCTTATTTGGCTACTTCCTCCTCCTAAGGCTGACTACCAAGGTCCAGCTATCAAAGTACTGAAGTCCAGCAATCAGCGTCCCTTTTGGCTTACTTAATTAACATGACCAGTTAAAATTAAATGTCTCCTCATAACACAGGGTTTCCCCTGTGCCTTTATAAACCACCATTTTTCCTATGGATCACATCTGTCCCCTCTGTCCCCTCTCTATCCATAAGCAGTCCTTTGTCCCCCTCCAGGACAAATAATCCTATCCCTTGTTCCCTTCCCTTTCTCCATCTTTTTCTATATCCTGTCTTTGTCTTTTATTCTCTGACTTCTGTCCCTTTGGGGCAAATAAATCTCTTTGGTACTAAGAGCTTGGGTCTTGGGGTCCTGAGCAGGCACCTGTCCCTTCAGCTTCCTTGACTGTAACTGAGCCAGACAGCCTGCAATGGACCCACTGAGAATATTGCCTCACAGAGACAGTAGACAATAAGCTAAATGGTTGAGACTCCCTTTTCAAAAGCCAAAGTACAGATTCTGAATGATACTTAGTAGTAAGGAGGGAGTGGAAGGTAAGGTGCACACAGGAATCGTGGCAGAGAAATGTAAAGTCACATATGTCGTGAGATCGAAAAATCTAAGGGGGAACAACCTGTGAGAAGAGAAGTCCCACGTAGCCAGCTATTTAGAGCAATGGAAGACAAAACCAAAGGTCAATGGCTTCCATTCCCAAACAACTTTTATGAAATGCCTGTTTTATGGTTGCACCTCTGTCCTTGTTTTTCCAGCTAGAATGATTATGAACCATTCTTGCTTAGTATATTTGGACGACAATCCTTTTTACAGACAAAGCTCTAATGCATCACCTAGACCCCCTCGCCCTATCAGTAACCAGGCCTTAGGAACACCCCAGGGCATCTCTGATCTGCCCTTCTTTCCCTTTGCCGCTGGGAGGTTTAGGTTCCTGTTCTTTCTCATCCAGACTGTTCTATGAGTATTCCAACTTGTTTCCAGTTTGCTATGGTTTATACATAAAGTGTAGGCTCTAAAAGCTCATGCGGTGAAGCCTTGTCTCCATTCAGATGTCTCTCCAAGGAATGATGCATGTTATTGGACAGTGGAAGAAAGGACATCCCTGTCATAAGGTGGCAGAGAACTTGGCTGAATTTTGCTCACATTCTAGTGTTTGGTGGAAGGTAGAAATTGTAAAGGAAGCAGTGGGACAGTTAGCTGAGCGGATGGCTAAGTGTAGGGTTAGAATAGAGCTTAGCTCCTTCTCAGTTCCTACGGTAAAATGACGGCAAACAAATGACTTGAGCACAAAGTTGTTAAGCAAAAGGAATCAGAAGATGAGCTGGGGAATAATTCTCAGCCTGTCCATAGCACACACACACACAAATGGGAAAGTACTGAGACGAGAACAGTAGGGTAGTCAGACTAGCCATTTCCTGGAAAGACTGGCATAAGTGTGAAACATTTGCACCTCCACAGAAGTCAGGGAAAGAAGTGAGGTTACAACAACAGAACTGCCAGCAGTTACCAAGAAACAGCAGAAGTGGATGGAACGAAGGAAAGCTGTAAGTGTCATGCTCTTAAAGCAGGGGAAGGAAGACGTCCCCATACTCTACTCTCTACAGAGCAGGAGCCTGCAGCAATATCATGGGACAGCTCGATTCTAGGGCCAGAAGCTACTCCTGGGCTGAAAGAGCTGATCACACAGCAGAAGAGGATGGTTCTAGAGTCTTAACTTTTCCTACAGGATCTGTTGGGCTTTGGTGGGGCACACCTTTAATTCCAGCGCCCACCATTCAAGAGGCAGTAGCAGGTGGATTTCTGAGTTCGAGGCCAGCCTGGTCTACAGAGTGAGTTCCAGGACAGCCAAGGCTGCACAGAGAAACCCTGTCTTGAAAACCAAACAAAAACAAAATTTCATAGGATTTGCCTGGCAAGTCTGACTTGCTTAGGACTAATCAGCTTAAAAAAAAAAAAATTCAGGGTTGACCCCTTCAGAATGATAAAGTCTCGCCAGCCCATGCAACCACTGTGTTTGAGAAGCACCAACCTGGGCTGGAGAGATGGCTCAGCCGTTAAAGGCTAGGTTCACAACCAAAAATATAAGAGAAGCAGTTTATTTTCTACATAAAGAAGATATGAATTTGGAGTGAAAAAGCAAAGTTGGACTGCTATAGAAATTTGTGCTGTACCAATTTATGTGTTGAGATCCTAACTCCCGGTGTGATGTTATCATGATGACTTTGAGAAGTACTTAGATCACGAGAGCATAACCTTCAGGAAAAGGATTAGTTCCCTTCTAGAAAGAAATCTAAGAAGACTTGCCTCTTCTCTCTGCTTTCCACCATGTGAAGAAAGCGAGAAAGAGAGAGAGCCCTCAACAGACCCGAGATCTACCAGCAATCTCTTCTTGGACCTCACAGCCTCTAGAGCTGTGGAAGAAAAGTGTCCAGCCTGGGGGTATTTTGTTATAGACACCCAAATACAGGGAGGCAGTTTCTGCTGAACTCTGCTCAGTATAGACTCTGTAGGCACTAGAGCTGTCTTTCCTGGGCCCCTTAATCAATTCAGTTTACCAAGTTCTGATGACCTCAAACTTATATCAAAAGGTCATTTTCGGAGGTCTCTGCTAGCAAGTAAGACTTATTATGACCTCTTCACCTGCTGGCTCATACCTAACCTTCAGGAGGCATTCAAGGCAGAGAACTCAGAGAAGTTTAAGGCATAGACTCTGGAGATGAGCTAAGTTCTGCCCTGGCACTGACATTAATCGACCCTAAGCTTGGCACGGTGTTAACTTGATCATCAGTATTGTCCCACTCCAAGGTTTATGCTCTCAACCTCACTCTGTCAACTTAAGATACTGCACAGTGCAGCACTGATTAATCAGTAGCAGAGTGTTCCCTCCTCTGTGTTGTCACTACACTCTGGGTTTAATGTCCCCCCAGCCCCCGTACCTGTGGGCTTGTGGGATAGGTATGTGACTTAGCAAGTGTTTACATAGTATCTAGCATGTCCAAGGCCCCAGCTTCATTCCCTGGCACAACAAAACAAAGCAAAGGCAACTGAGGGCTCGTGAGTCAGCTCGTCATTAGCCACTAGATGCTTCCTGCCTATAGGATGCTGCTGCGTTTCCCACCATACTCTCAGCATAAAACCCTGGTCCAAGTACACACAAACCGAACGCCCACAGTTGAATGTTTCAGTGAGTGAATTAATGAAAATTATCACTGAGACAGCGTCTCAACCCTGCTTCTTCCAAATAAAGTGCATGTACAATTTATAATTTATCTCAGAAGATTACATTTACTGTGTGTGTATGCATGTGTGTATGAGAAAGAGGGAGAGAGAGAGAGAGAGACTGAAAGACAGACAGACAGAGACAGAGACAGAGAGATAAAGAAAGAGATTACATACTCAGACCATGAGCAAGCCCCAACATGGATATAGAGGTCTGTCTCTCCTTCTAGCTTATGTGGATCTCAGAGATCAAACCAAGGTTGTCTGCCTTGGTGGCAAACACTTCTACCCACTGAGCTATCTAGCTGGCACTATATAATTTTTTCGGGACAGCATCCTCAATGTGACCCTCCCAGAAAAAGTATTTTTTAATCTACACTATGAATACTTCACAGTTTTTTTTAAAACAGTTTCTTTCAGGATCTTTTAGATTGATGGGTAATAAGTGAAAGCGCTGTTAAGTTTCCCTACGCCTGCCCAATTTCCCCTATAATTGACATTTTACATTTGCCACAATGAATGATCCAGTTCTGATATATCTCTAATAGAAGTCCACACTCTGCACGCTCGCCTTGGATTTCCTGTTTTCCCCATATAGCCTTTTCTGCCCCAGGTCCCTGTCCCAGCATGCTGCGTTTAGTTGTTGCATCTCCTGGGCTTCTGTTGGTTGGGGTGGCTTCTCGGGTTTCTAAGATCTGAAAAAGTCCCAATTTGGGGGGGATCAGGTTAGTCTCCTCCATGACCCTAGCCAGCTGTCATTTCCCTGGAAGGGGCTCTTGGATGCAGCGGGGGGGGGAAGGTTAAAGGGAGCACCGAATGGGCTGATGGACACGCCTGGATGAAATTCGCTGCTCTTGGCCTTCTAATGAGGAGCATGGCCAATGGCATTGGGAGGATGCAGCCTGGGAAATACAGCACAGTCTAACAACCTGGGAAATACAGCACAGTCTAACAACCTGGGAAATACAGCACAGTCTAACAACCTGGGAAATACAGCACAGCCTAAAACTATGACACACCAGGGATGGGCCATCTGGTTGGGCGGATTTTAGTGGCTTCTCTCAGTAGTCTTGTTAGGCCTGAGCAAGCCATGGGCAGTGACCTCTCTTCTTACCACTCACTGAACCTCTAGAACCAAATGCTTACAACCCAGCATCCATCTCATAGGCATACATCTAGGCGATCAAACCCCCATCCTCTGATGGGATGTGGTTTTCTTCTTCCACTATATGGGTCCAGAGGGATCAAACTCAGGTCTTCAGGCTTGATAGCAGTCACCTTTGCCCACTGAGCCATCTTACTGGCCCTCTTATCCCATTTTAAAAAACAAGATAGACAAACAAACCCCCAAACTTGCTGCATCTCCACTTCCTTCACGTTCCCCCCTCCCATCTCAGCCATACCTTTTTCCTCACTCAGTGCTCCCCTCCCCTTTATTTTTTATCAACCAGTCTTTCTACTCGGAGTAAGCAAGTTGTCCAGAAAATGCTAAATTGAAACAAAACAAAACAAAGCATGAAGTTAAAGGAGTGGAAGAAGAAATACGAGCAGTGTCCAGTATCTATCGAGGAGCCCATGTGTGTGCTCTGGACCACCTGTGGCGCAAACCTCTTTCCTCAGGACGTGGGTATCAGGGCCTGTCAGTGCCTGCTGCCAGCTCGGGAAGATGCAGCGGATGCGGGAGGCAGAAGGCTCTCTAGAAAGCGCATGTCTCTGTCAGCAGCAAACTGAAAACTCACCAGGAATGCCAGAAAGATGAACGAGTTCAGGAATTCAAATCAGAGCGCTTCGCTCTGCCACTTCCGTGACAGGGGAAACAGAAGGCGATTAGATTAAACGCAGCTTCAGGAAGAACGCTACACCTTATACAGAGAGGTAGAAGTGTTTCAGGGCAATAGTACTGCGTCCATGCTTTTCTTTAATGTTATGCCAGGACTCTAGGTCCTTATAGGAAAAACTCCTATGGGGGGAGGGGGCGGAGGCTGAGATGCGGCTCAGTCGTCGTGCTTAGAGTACTTGAACAGAGCCCTGGGTATGATCCCCACAGAAGAATAAATCAAGCAAGCTAGCAAACAAAAAAAGTTTTTAACTCATATGTGCAAAGATCATCATGGCTACAAGCATTAAAACCTTCAGTGTCTTTAAAGGCACAGTTAGGAAATGCCTGGTCATGAAGGTAGGCAATGTCTTACGTGTTGCGTCACCTCCATCCCCTTGTCGCCCGCCCCTCACCGCCCCCCCCCAGCTCCCCATTGATCTAGTGTTTACTCTATCACACCGAGAGGGAGCTAATTCTTGCTTGCATCTCTCTATTATGTCTTCGGTGGAGCACTTCCCGGCTCCATTTCTACTTTATGGCTTGCTTGAGTGTAGTGTCAATGAGCCACCCCATCAGCCTCTCCCCGCCTGCCTGCCTGTCTACAGGCACTCACACCAGCCTTCGGTCCCATCTTCCTTGGCATGGGCTAGTCCTTTGGCAGTAAAGGACTGTAAAACGAGTGGGTGAATAGGGGCTGACTGCGAAGAAGGGTTTGAATCCCTGCCAGGTGGTCACATGTGCCCTTCTGGTGTCCCTGCGGTGGCTTTTTATGAAGCAGTTCTCCACCGAGGTTCCTCTACGTCTGTCACCTCTTGGGTCTGTCGCGATCTTCTTCTGTCTTTGCACTCCGTTAAATTTCCAGAAGGAGGCTGCTGGCTTTCACTGGTGCATTTCAGAACGGCAAACGTTTACACCGACAGTAGCAGGCTAACTCACAACACATGTGGAATCATGTTTAGCGCTGGAGTGCTGCCCCGGAAGCCTTGGATATTTCTGCGTCCAAGAAAGGGAAAGAAGGAAGAGAAGAGGAGGGAAGACAATAAAAGAATAAAGTTTATGTTAAAAGGAAATGCCTACAAGGTGACTTTACTCTTCACTCACTCGCGAGGAAAACCTTCGCATAAGTGCAAGAGATACTGATTGAACCCTTGTTAGGGACAGGCATTGCCTGGCTAGCAGGAGCGGCCTCAGCCGGCCCTGCGTATGGACTCAAGAACCTCGTGGGAGGTGGATTTAGGACTGGCCCAAGTCACATAACTAGAATATCTATCGGACCCCTGCCCGGTCACCATGGAGACCTCAGAGGAGAGAAGAGGGAAAGACTTTCTGGCATCCTCATGCCGCTCCCAAAGTCCTTTCATCTTAGCCAGAGCTGCAGACTCTCTCTGCAGCTGCAGTCTGCACCCACAGAGGACTGGGGCAGAGGTAAAAGGAGCGGCCGGCCTCTGGGGGCTTCAGCTGAGGGTGATGGATGCTGTGGAGGAAGAAGCTGGCTCTGCCTCAAGGCTGCCAACCAGCGTTGCCATGAAGAAAATTATGAGGTGAATTAAACTTTAATTTGATTTTTATTTGGTTTCAGCAACCAATAAAGGGGTAGCAATTTTCCAAGTCCTGTCACCGGTTGGAGGAACGCTTTGAGAACATCTGGCTTATTAACAGCAGCGACAATAAAGGCCAACCCTATATTTGCAGAGGGGCTGCCTTCCAGGGCTCTTGGAACACTTTGACCGATCATATCTGCTTCACCCGCTCACAGCAGCCCCAGAGGAATCTTATTTCCTTGTAATTAAGCATAACTGCTGACCTCTTCCACAGTCCATAATGGCTCGCCGGACTGACCTCCAGATGGACCACCAGATGGATGCACATAGAAGGGCAGACCAGCTGAGTGGTGGTGAGGCCAAGGCACAGGGAGAGATAGACTAAGGTGCAAGGTGGCTACTACATCCCCTGGAAATTTTGAACCAGGTTAACATAGTGCTGTGTTCTCCAGACTTAAGAAAGTATAGCTCTATACTGAAATGCACTGAAAAAAGGTTTTACAAAATATTTCTGGCTTGCATAGAATTCTGTTTTTCTGGGAAACAGAAATGATATAGAAATTGCTTATTTTCCCCCAAACATCCTCTCTCCTTTCTTTCCTTCATTTTACTAGAATGCTTAACTTACTTAGATGTGAGAGACATAACTTATCCTAATTAATGCAATTTCTAAATCAGTATAGTCTAGGTACTAACAGTGATGCTGTTGTAAATACCAAAAAATATGGTATATCCATACAGTGGAATATTATTTGGCTAGTAAAAGAAATAACATACTGGTTCACATTGTATACATTTTCTTATTATATGTACACATTTGTGTCTGTGGGTGTGTCATGTGGGTCCAGGTATCCCCAGGAGGCCAGAAAATGTTGGGTCCTCTGGAGTTGGAGTTAGAGGCATCTAGTTGTGAGCCTCCCAGTGTGGGCTCTGTAAACCAAACTTTTCAGTCCTCCACAAGAACAAGACATGCTATCTTTGTTGTTGTTGTAGTTGTTGTTGTTGCTGTTGTTGTTGTGGTGGTGGTTGTGGTTGTTGTGGTGGTTGTGGTTGTTGTTGTGGTGGTTGTGGTTGTTGTTGTGGTGGTTGTGGTTGTTGTTGTTGTGGTGAATATTGTGGTTGTTGTTGTTGCTGCTGTTGTTGTTGTGGTTGTTGTTGTGGTGGTGGTGGTTGTTGTTGTGTTGGTGGTGGTTGTTGTGGTTGTTGTTGTTTTGTTTTGTTTCTTTTGTTTTGTCTGAGACAGAATCTCTCCATCATGTAGCTCTGTCTTCTAAGACAGAGAATTCCTTCCTTAGACCAGGTTGACCCTCACAGAGATCCACCTGCCTCTGCCTCCCAACTGGTAGGATTAAAGTTGAATGCCCATCACAATATGTGCTCTAAACTCCTTAGTCACCTCTCCAGGTCCTGAACTGTACATTTTAAATAGATATATTATATGTCAGTAAAGCCGTAAACACTCCATCATCCTGAGAACTGATGTGATTCGGGGATCTGTGGCACCCTATCACCTAAATTTCACCCTCTTTGCATCTAGCATAAAAGACCTACGATTCCTAAGTATCCTGCAAGATGGGAAACAAGTCTCCAGCAGTGGGATAATTTTTGAAAAATTACATTGGATGAGCAAAGTAAGCCATAGTAAGCAGGCAGGTGAGATGGCCCAGTGACTGAAAGCTCTGCTCTAACACGCAGCCTGGCCACCTAGGTGTGATCTTTGGGTCCCATGGTGGAGGGAGAGAGGGAGAGAACTGACTTGTGCAAGTTGTCCTCTAACTTACACACACACACACACACACACACACACACTAAGTAAATGTAATAAAAATAAATTTTATTTATTTTTGCAGGTGGTGGCATACGCCTTTAATCCCAGCAGGATTTCTGAGTTTGAGGCCAGCCTGGTTTACAGAGTGAGTTGCAGGGATACACAGAGAAACCCTGTCTTGAAAAATCAATAAATAAATAAGTACATACATACATACATTTATTTAAATTTAAAAAGAGATAGAGCACCCCAGACTAGCACTGTCCCATCATGCAAACTGGAAACACATTTACCTTTGGCTCAGAGCTCTCCACACGTGATGTGAGGGAGAATCCACATGTCCCTAGACATGAGGTGATTTGGCCACCTGGGGCTGGGTAGAAAAGAGGATTGGGGATGAAGGGAGAGGGTCTTAAGAGTGTTGTTGATAATAAAAGTGCGCCATAGCTAAGAGACTGATTGCCTTTCAAGGTTATTAAGATTTTGCAGACAGAAGGGCCGAGGGTATAGCTCAGTAGAGGAGTACCTGTCTAGCATGCATAAGGCTCTGGGTTCAACATTGAACCTTGTACTTTTTAAAATTAAAATACTGCAGGAAAGATTCTTAGAAAACAGTTGAGAAGAAAAGTTGAGAAGACAAGACATCATAAGAGTAGTGGAGGCAAATATCACCAGGATGGGTGTGTTGCTTGATTTATAACTCAGTAGGGGCGTGGAGCTACCTCCTCTCACACACCAAATTAAGGTTACTGGTCTAAAACTATTGGACAAATGATTGCAGAGATTGCTGAGTCAGCAAAGGGCTTGCTGCACAGCCTGAGGACTGAAGTCCCATCTCTAGTATCCCTGTAAAAAGCTGGGTGTGGTAGCCTGTGCTAGCAATGTCGGGGCAGGGGAGGTGGAAGATCCCTGGAGCTTACTGACGAGCCAGCCTAACAGTCCCAGGTCCTCACAAAACATCATAGCTCAGAAAATAGGTGGATAGCATCTGAGGAGAAAACAGATCCAAAGTTGTTTTCTGGCCTACCCATGCATGTGCACACATAGGCACCTACCTGCACACACACACACACACACAGACACACAGACACACAAACAGACACACCCACACCCACACCCCCCCACATGCACCTGTATACACACACATACTTGTATACACACAAACCTATACACACATATGCAAACATTTACATATACACATGTACACACACATGCACTTGTACATACATACACACACACACACACACACGCACGCACACACACGCACACACACACACACACACACACACCCCTGTATATACGTACATACCTCTACACACACAACCTCTACACACAAAACTTGTGCCAGGTTTTGTTTGGTTGCAAGATATTCTTGATGAAGAAAGCCATGTGTTGGGAGCTGGAGAGATGGCTCAGCGGTTAAGAGCACTGACTGCTCTTCCAGAGGTCCTGAGTTTAATTCCCAGCAACCACATGGTGGCTCACAACCAGCTGAAATAGGGGTCTGATGCCCTCTTCTGGTATGTCTGAAGATAGCTACTGCATACTCATCTCATATATATATATATTCTAAAAAAAAGAAAGAAAAAAAAGAAAGTCATGTGTTGATTTACGTGCTGGCTCGAAGTGGCACTTACCTTACTGCACACAAGCACTCTGACGAGCTCTGAAGGGTAGGATAGACTTCGGTCCTGACATGGGACTGGGGGAGTGAAAGGAAAGCAGAGAGAGACACGTGGCTCTTCTCTAAAGATGTACAGTTGGGCCTTCCGCAGTCCCCTAGCCTTATATATACACACACACACACACACACATAAGTACATACACACATACACATGCACCTGTACACACACACAGAGAGAAATATTATAAAATATAAAATACAAGGGAATATATTTATTTCTATTGCTTTTTTCTATTTTGAAATTATGCGTCTGGGTGTTTTATTTGCCTGAATACATATATGTGCACTGTATGTGAGAGAGACAAAGACAGAAAGACAGTGAGACAGAGACAGAAAGACAGACAGACAGACAGACAGACAGACAGACAGACAGACACAGATGCCTACTAAGGCCAGAAGAGGGCACTGGATCCCTTGGAACCAGAGTTATAGTCAGTTGTGAGCAGTCCAATGCAGGTGTTAGGAACTGAGCTCAGCTCCTTGAGAAAAACAGTATTCTTTCTCAACCACCGAGACTCCTCTCCAGCCCAACTGTTGCTATTTTAAAAGGTGTATGCAACATTGTATTTGTTCCGGCCATTATATGTTTTTTAATACATGGCCGACTAATCTGGCACTTGCTGTTTGAGGGGGTGAAGTCTCATTTGTAAAATAAATCCCTACACTAAACCCCACATACTGTTCTTACCAGAGACCCAGGGAATACAATTAAGAAGCTAAGCAGAGCAAAGGTAGAATTATCATCTTTCCCACCAGTCTCTCAGTAATGATTTTTTTCAAAATAATAGAACGAAGGAGTCAGCCGAATTGAATAGGGTTGTTCCAACTCATAGCCGAAACAATAGTGTCGGGAGACAAAGTGCCAGGGAGAGAAAGCTTTTTATAAATTTGAAAAACTGGCTTTGAACACCAAACGCCAAAGCCCAAAGCCCACAGCCAGAAGGAGGCAGGACATCAACTTTATCCACAAGCCACAGAATGGGTAGGAAGTTGGGACAAAATGGGCTGCCTTAGAGAGGCCAGTTTACTGCACCGAAAAGGAGCCTGCTCCAGAATGTAAATCAACTTTATCACTGAGCGGTGCTCTGTTCTGCTGGCGCAGGGTTTGTTTGGTTCTAAGACGGTTCTTGATGAAGAAAGCCATGTGTTGATTTATGTGCTGGCTCGAAGCGGCACTTACCTTACTGCAAACAAGCACTTTGAGGAGCTCTGAAGGGCAAGATAGACTTCTGTCCTGACACTCGGGAGGGGAGGAGAGAGAAAGGAAATCAGAGAGGATGTGCAGTGTGGCTCCCCACTGCCCCCACCCCTATCCTCTCGCTGGATCACATGCCTGAAGCTCCGTGGTTTTTGGACCCCGCATGTAACAGTTTGGGAGGTGGGGCTGATGCAAGGTCCCTGTGCCTTTCAGGAAGTACTTGGAGGACAAGACTCTTACGGAAAGTACCCTCACCCCCAGTCTGGCATCATGCCCCAACATGGTCAGTGTAGCTCGACTGAAAAGCACCTCTGAGTGTCCTAACGGCCTCAATTCCAGAGCTCTAGTGTGGATGAGAAGGATCCAGTGTGACAGCTTAGGAGACCCCCGAGACCTTGGGACACCTGCTGTTTAGAGGTCTTGGTAGTGCTGTGGGGACCCGCCACAAAACAGAGGGAGAGGGTCCCTTGGCTGTGGTAGCATGTAGGCTGAGACAGTCAGGGGGCAAAGGTCACCTTCGCAATCTCCTTTCTAGCATAGGCTACATCAGAGCTGCTTAAGGGTCTTTCCCCTTCTGACTCCCTTAGATTGAGAAATTTTCATGTGACCCCGGGTATACAGGTACATAAAATAAACATACAATCCAACATTGATAATATATCATAACTACTATGATAATCATATTTTTTTATTATTTATGATGATAAAATATCATAGAATTTTGATGGAAAGAATCTATCTATATCTATATATGATTTCACCATCATTAGAGATAAAACTTTGCATACCAATGAGATGGCTGTGTTTATATTAGCACACCATTCAATGGCAACTGGATGTTTGATACAGTGGAGCACAGAACATCTTCAGTGGGTTTCACAGCTGATTGCTGTTTTATTTAAAATCATCAGTGCTGAGGGTGTTACTCATAACTGCACACTATAAAACAGAAGAAGGATATTTAGGGTCAGTTCAAAAACTGTTGGAAATTCTGTTCTAATTAATCTAAGCCCAAATTCTTGTAATGATCTCTTTGGCAACTCAAGCCAGCAGCTTAAACAGCAGTTTTTAAAAATATAACATTCTAATACAATCCAAGCCAAAGATAGACACCTTTAATGCACAATGAGGAATCGTAACAGGGAAATAGTCAAGGTCTTTGTTTTCTGTAATTAAGCTCTTGGGGGGGGGTATTTATTTTTATTTAGTCCGTGTATGTGCCTTAGGGTATGTAAGTGCACCATAGGTGTGCAGGAACTTGAGGTGGTTAGAAAAGGGTTTGAATCCTCTGGAACTGGAGTTATGGATGGTTGTGAACAGATATGTGGGTGCTGCAAACTGAACCCGGGCTCTCTGCAAGAGCAATAAGCACCCCTTCCCATTGAGCCATCCATCTCATTAGCTCTTATGTGTGTATATATATATATATATATATATATATATATATATATATATATATATATATATATAGTACTGGATCCCCTGGGACTACAGTTACAGACAGTTGTGAGCCATTCAGTGGGAACTGAACTCAGGACCTCTGGAAAGACAGCCAGTATTCTTTTTCTTTCTTTCTTTTTTGTTTGTTTGTTTGTTTGTTTGTTTTGAGACAGGGTTTTTCTGTATAGCCCTGGCTGTCCTGGAACTCACTCTGGAGACCAGGCTGGCCTTGAATTCAGAAATCTGCCTACCTCTGCCTCCCAAGTGCTGGGATTAAAGGTGTGTGCCACCACTGCCCGAACAGCCAGTGTTCTTAACCACTGATCTATCTCTCCAGCCCAGCCCTCTTGTTTTCTAAAAAATATGAAATAAACAGTAAAAACACTGCAATTCTTCTCCTTCTTCCTCTTCCTCTTCCTCTTCCTCTTCCTCTTCCTCTTCCTCTTCCTCTTTCTTCTTCTTCTTCTTCTTCTTCTTCTTCTTCTTCTTCTTCTTCTTCTTCTTCTTCTTCTTCTTCTTCTTCTTCTTCTTTAGACAGGCTTATGCCACCACGTGAGTCACAGCCTAACACTGCAATTTTTACATGTGTATTTCAGGCAGCTTCATTGGTGGTGTATGGTGTGGCATGCACTGTGCCATGTCTGCATATTGTGTGTCCAGAAGCACAGCACAGAGGTTGTGAGCTGGAACACGGGTGAGCACAGCCAGGGATACTTCAGATTCCAATGTATTGATTGTCAATTAATTTTTGGTCAATATACATCCAGAAGCCTTTTACTGTTGCCAAACTTTTCACAACCCTCACATTCAGTCATTTGGCCCTCCGACTTAAGAAGCCAGACCCTGGATGCTATTGCTTTACCTTAGGCTTGTGTGTATGCACCATGGGTAGGCTAGGCTTGGTTCGTATCAGCATTACTGAAGGATCTCTGCTGATACAGCTGGGATTTAACCATGGACAGAGTAGAAGAGAAGGGGCCCCCTCTCTGATGGCTTCCATCTCCCACTCTGGTCCCAGTCCTCCACTGGATGGGGGAAAGATACCACTAACATCCAGACTTAGAGAACTGTTCTGATGTCTGCCTCTCTTTCTCTTAATGTCTTTCCCTCCCCAAGGAAGAGGCCCAGGTTTTGTTGGTAATAAAATGAACAATTTTGCAGTAAAAGGCACATCAGTGTGTTTGTGTGCATGCGTGTATGTGTGTGTGTGTGTGTGTGTGTGTGTGTGTGTGTGTGTGTGTGGTGTTGCCGACCCATTTCCTTCTTTTAACTATCAAGCATTAAGCACTACAGTCCAAGGATGCTAGACACTGACAAAAGTAGTCATCAAGGTAGAGAGGCTTGGCCTGAGGCAAAATGATGCTTTGTGGAGAAAAAGCTTTTGCTGTTTAGGGCGGTCCTTCTAACCCACATTACACTGTAAATTGAACTCTGTCAAAGAAAGCAGATGCTGTGTCATCAAGCCCCTCCTCCCCCAGTAACCCCAGGAATAAAACAAAACAGAGGCACAGAAGTACGATTTTTTTCCCCTCGAGACCAGTCCTCAGTATACATCCTGCAGAGGGAATAAAAAGTGTCCTTCAAGGAAGGGCAGCTTCAGAAATTGTATTCCCTTTTAAAATTAATTTCAGAATCCAGTGTTGAGGGTGGGGGAAAATCCTTTAGCATCCCTCAGAAGTCACAGGATAAGGTCAACCATAAATAGAAGAGTACCTCTCCTAACTCGGTTTGCAGGGAAGGTCAGATCAAGAGGGGTGGCAGAGAAAGACGCGTGGAATAAAGGAAAGACTTCGCGGGGCTAGCATGGCAGAAAGCAGAAATAAATTAGAGGAACCTGCAGCGTGAGCATTTAGGCTCCCTGGAGGACATGGACGTCCTCCGTGAGTCCTGCCTGGAGAGAGTGTTGGTAAGGAGTGGTCCAGCCTGCTTACAGGTTCTCCCAGAACACTAAATAGAACCCAGGGAATCTGAGATCATAAGGCCAAGCCCGGAGGAGTGAGCAACTGTCAGGGAGTAGCACAGGGTTAACCAGAAACCTTGGAAGTCATCTGGGCAGAGGGAGAAATATGTGTGCGTGTGTGCACTCACATGTACACACACACACAGGCATGGTCATAGATACTTGGCATGGTAAGTGCCACACACACTTTGCGTGACGGCAGTATTTGAGGTGTAAACTTCAAGGAAAGTCAGTCTCCTGCCTCCGCATTGTTGCCTGGCACCCCAAACTCAGAGGTAGCCCAGATATGTCCTCGTACTGGTGTGCTAGGAACTCACCAAGATATCATTTCTTCACAGCTAGCAAGAGAAAATTCGGACATTGCTTTCTGACCTTCACCAATGTTTCCAATTATCCTAGTTTAATGTTTTAAGTACTAGAGAGTAATTGAAAGGTTTCTCTCACTCTAGGACATTAGCTGAAAGTGTTAGGTCAGGATTCCCTTCTGCCTGCCTCCAGCAAGACCAGAGAATTAGCATAAGAATACCTCAACAGGGAGGGCTCCACCCCTCTTCCTCCTGCTTCACACCT
>NW_022196891.1:63468771-63473115 GCF_008632895.1 Mastomys coucha
GGAGAGGGAGAGGGAGAGAGAGAGGAGAAAGTGGTTCCTTTCTGTGCTCTGGGCAGCATGCAATTACAAGGGAAGCCCAGCTCTGGCCCTGGGCAATTCAGAGCACAGAGCCTAGAAAAGCCTCCTCTGCTTTGATCAGCTGAAGGCCTGGGAAGAGGTTCTGCAAAAGGATGCCTTTGGCAAGAACAGCAGCACTTTCAGTGCCAGCCCTGGCTGTGGGCATTAGGGGGAGATAGCAGACAGCAATGGAGCTGAATGAGTTGAATGAATGTGGCCCCCACAAAACTCACGCGCAAGAGCCTAATACTGAAGAGACAGCGTTTACATCTTGTGTTGGTCGTTCTTGAGTTACCGTGACAAAATACCCACTGAAAACAATGTAAAAAGGGGAGGGGCTTGTTCTTAGTCTATCCTGGTGGGGAGGATGAGGCAGAGGGGAACATCATGATAGGGAAGAAGCAGAGAGAGTCTGCTCTCCTCTCCCCGTTATTACATATGGACCCCCTGGCTACGGCATGCTGCCATTCCTATCCAGGGCAGGTCCTCTCTCGTGACTAATCTGCTCTGGACTGGTTACTTCATAGATACTCGTCACCCTAATCGGCTTGATGGTCAAGATTACAGTCACATAGCTATTATGTGACCTGTCTTGGGGCTGTATGCTGATGTGGCTTTGGAAGGTCAGATTTCCAGACATCAGGGCATTTACATAATATGCAATCAAATATTTTATTCTCGGTTATTTTAGGTTCACGCATCAATGCAGAGTCTTCCTCCACTCTAATTGTATAGATTACAGAAGTAAAGATGCAAAGGTAGGCTGGGCGGTGGTGGTGCACGCCTTTAATCCCAGCACTTGGGAGGCAGAGGCAGGCAGATTTCTGAGTTCGAGGCCAGCCTGATCTACACAGTGAGTTCCAGGACAGCCAGGGCTACTCAGAGAAACCCTGTCTCGAAAAAAACAAAACAAAACAAAAAACCAAAAGATGCAAAGGTAATCAGATGCACTCCGAACAGACCTGGGTCTGGCCATTTCTCACAGCCGCTGTGAAAAATTCATCTTCCCGGGGTCCTTGATGTGATCAGGCTCAGTGGTACTGACCCACACTTACAAAGTGCATAAGATCCGATGTACAAACAAAACGCCACTTATTAATGCACATCGAGATTTATATCCACCAAGGTGATGGGATCCTTGTCCTACAAATTCTCTCTCTCTCGGCTAGTTCATTTATAATTAGAAGTGTTCCAGGTGAGTGTGGAGTCAGAGTAAGAATTGGTAATGGGATCACCTGCCCCTGACAGCTGGCTGAGCAAGCCCGAGGCATCTGTCTCAACAGTGGGGATATGCGTGCAGATCAGAATTGAGAATGGAATCTCCTCTAATGGGCTGTGCTTAGCTCCCATGGCCCTTTCATTTCCAAAGTCCACATCTCTGTCGCCTGACTTCCCAGGAGAGCGAATAACCCTTACCGAGCCATCGCCGCTGATCAGTTGACTAAGATACCTCTGCTTGTCACGCGGCAGGCTGACCAAGTATTCAGTTCACCTACACCATGCTTCTTTCTAATCAGCAGCACATGCGGTGCTTATAGCAGGTTGCTTGTAAGAGATTGTTTCCATTGTCTTTGAGGACTGATTCTCACTTTGGGTTTGGTGTGACTCCTATGAGTGCCTCACCCCGGTTTTCTCAATAAGGATATCTCAGGGCTATTTTTAATGTAGAATGCTTTGTAGACGAATTGATGAGTTTGCCCTTCATCCTAGGCTGATACCATCTCCGGTTTGGAGGCCTTCTGCCTCTCCTGGATTTGATCATATCCCAAAGCTTCTATACCGACCCCTTTTGATGAAAAGGATTTTTTGATAGTTTCCGAATTTGTCCCTTTTATAAAACTGAAATATATAGGTTAAAAACTGGTTCCAAAGACAAAAGTCAGCAAAAATGGAGAAGCTCACGTTGGCAGGCAACTGTGCTTAAAGGACAGGGTAGTCTTCTGTGTGTGCCTTATTAGTGTAAGGGGTCAAGAAAGCCTGTCGCAATGACCACTCTGAGGAAAGCAATGAGGTGCAGACATAGTCTTCCAGACGGTCAAGGGATTCCCACAGGGTTGGGCTTGCAATGCTAACATTACTGAGACATAACAGCTGAGTCTGCACTTGCGCTCTCAATAGAAAGAAAAACAGTTACCTGCAGTGGAAACCTAAGGGTTCTTTGGGAAGTCGTTTGGATGGTGTTTTGCTGGGGCAAACACGTGAAGGAATGTTTAGTTGAAGTGGACACAGGCGAAAGGCTAGGGTAGACTGGTGAAGGAATGTTTCACTGAAGCAGACACAGGACAGAGGATGTTCTGCCAAAGCAAGCACATGAAAAGACATACGATGAAGGATTCTTTGCTAACAGCAAGCGTGTATTGGTCTGCCTTACACTGAATAGTTGAGCTGCATTTGTGGGGACTCCATAGAGAGAAATGGGTCCCAAAACCTTTTGACGGTGTGCTGCAGTTTCTTGCCGCTTCTGTGGCTGATTGGCAGAGTGATGTCAGCTGAGGCAAGACCCATGGAGAATTCGTGATGTTTGGAGAGAATATAAAAAGGACTGGATGAACAGTGATGGAGGCCGAGCTAGGCTTGCTTATAGAGCTAGCTGTGCAACGCTTGTGGGTAAGTCTTTGATGATCTTTCCTTTGCTGAGAGAGGCACAGCCTAGAACTCCTGGTGTTCCTCCTGGTCTCTCTGCTGACTCATACTGAGGCTGGGGCCTGGCTGTCCCTACCAGGTTGTGCCACCGCTGCTGATTCATGTTTGCTACCCTGACTCTACCAAACTGCTGGCGTATCTGTGAAGTGTTTGCCAGTGGACTGAGCTGCCACTGCTAACCCGTGAACTGAACTGCCAATTTCAACGGCAACACGGACCAGAGTTGCTCCAAAGAACCTTTCTAAACAGGTCCACCCCACCCCCATCCTTTCTTTCC
Organism: Mastomys coucha; assembly: GCF_008632895.1. Taxonomy (NCBI): domain Eukaryota; kingdom Metazoa; phylum Chordata; class Mammalia; order Rodentia; family Muridae; genus Mastomys; species Mastomys coucha. Next base: position 63,471,749 of record NW_022196891.1, read on the forward strand.
CACTACCTTTGGTGAATGGTGGGCTAAAAGGAGGATTAAAGCATTTAAGAACCATAAAAATTAAAAGTAAGGCTTGAAACAGATTAAAGTTACAGTTAGCCCTGCTAATAGACCAGAGGTAATTTTTTTTGCTCTCTTCTTTTTTTCTGTAGTTCATAGAAAAGGGTAAACAGTATAGTGGCTGAATTCCAGCTCAAGGGCTCACCACTTGGGCATGGATCCGAGTGTTGTCAACTCTACACTATGATTTGGGGTGAAATGCCCTGAAGTTTATAGCCTTCATTGTGAAACAGGGATAGCCATCGATTCAGGCTGGTGAGCAGATAAGTTAACATGGAGTACCCTGGTCCTCTGTAGCTAAAATAATTATAGAGGTTGTGTTACTAAAAACCGATTAAACCCTCGAGCTTCGATTTTTGGTTGGCTCATTCTGGAGGTCACACAGCTGGGCAATGCATTATTAGTCTCCCGCTAGCTTTGCTGGAGACAGTTCCTGTGATCTTGGGATTCTGATGCTAATGGTTGCCTAGTTATTTTGGGGGGACTTAAAAGACCACCTTTGCTGAAACTAACTTTTCACTTTGATCTGTAGATGTCCAGTTACTGGGACAAGATGAAAAGCTCAATATCTCGGGCCTCAGGTTGTGTTCTCTCCTCTGCAGCCTCCACCTTTGGGGCAGATTCTACTCAGCTCTGCATGTAGACATGTTAATGATTTGAGAAGTATTTTGTCCAGAACTATAACTGGGTTGGCCTGACCTAGACTTGTCCAGGCTTCCTCCTCTTTCTCGTCAAGGTTAAAGACACACTTACCAGCTAGAGCAACCACCAAAGACAGTATAAGCAGTGAAAAGAGGGGGCACTCAGGTTCTTGGGAGATCTTCAGCTAACCTCAAGAAAAACACGAGTCTCTCTCCCATTCATTATCCTGGATCTCTGGGAACACCCCCTACTTCTCTGTAGCATTAGAAGCAGGGGACCTGGAGACTACAGCCTTCGTCCTTCCAGGTTGTTGGTGTTCTCAGTAAAGTCTGCTTTCTTTCTCCTTCTGCCCGTTTGGGGCGTTATTTTTTGACTGGATCAAACTTCTGGACCTTAACTTAGTATCAAATATGACTTTGAAGGAATGTACTTTTCTGGGGGTGGACCAGGAGCCTCTGAGGTGACTACTGTTCATATCAGCTTAGCCTTGAATTTTCTACTCTAGGGAGCTGGCATAGAGAAGTGCGGTGAGCAGCTGGTAGAGAGGCTGGGCAACTGGCATAGAGAGGGCACTCAGTGGGCAGCTGGTATAAAGAGGGGTGCAGTGGGCAGCTGGCATAGAGAGGGCACTCAGTGGGCAGCTGGCATAGAGAAGGGTGCAGTGG
>NW_022196891.1:63473158-63495669 GCF_008632895.1 Mastomys coucha
TGGCATAGAGAGGGCACTCAGTGGGCAGCTGGCATAGAGAAGGGTGCAGTGGGCAGCTGGCATAGAGAGGGTGCAATGGGCAGCTAGCATAGAGAGGGGTGCAGTGGGCAGCTGGCATAGAGGAGGGTGCAGTGGGCAGCTGGCATAGAGAGGGTGCAATGGGCAGCTGGCATAGAGAAGGGTGCAGTGGGCAGCTGGCATAGGAGAGAGGCGCTTAAGAGAAGAATGGTCACTGTGGTAAGTACAGCTGGCCATGGGAAAACTTGTAACTCAAATGAATTGGCCATGGGTGTCTCTTATTCCCCTTTTAGCTCCTCCCCCAACTGTGTTTGTTTGGTTTCTGTTGTGATGACAGGATAGATAAGAACCACAGAATATTCTAAAAGGGGATTCCTCCCAGCTTTTCAGCAACTATCAACACAGGTCATAACTATAAATTGTTTCTGCATCTTTAAAATAATACCATTCTCCTCAATCTTTTTGCCCTTGAAATTTACAGCCATGTTTACTTTGATGTCGCTTTTACCTTGTCTTTCATAAAATACAAGCAGTATTTACTGTACAGGACATCTGGAGGCAGCTGCCAAGACTCAGGCTTGAGCCATCCTGGGTTGTTAGGGTGGCCCCCAGGCATTCGAAAAGAAGAGTTCAGGAAACCTGATTCCAACTGGGAAGTCAGTGATGGCTGCACCACCCAGAGCCTCAGGAATGTGAGTGAATTTCAAGCTCACAGGGGTGTGAGTACAGGTAGAGAAGGTAGGCATGAAGCGCTGGGGGCCGGGCTTGGTTTGCACTGAAGATGCCAGAATATTTCATGCCTTTGTGCTCAGAGCCTACCTACCTTTACAAATTACTTTTTTTTTTCATCTTCCAGCTTTTCACAGAACTTTCTCTTCATAACTTTCCTTTAACCAAAAGGTGATCACACTTTCAGGATTTCTTCTCTTTATTGCTTTGCTGAGCGAGACAACCCTGTCTTCCCCTGAGGGGTTAAGAACTATCAAATACTCTGAAGAATGTTAATTTCATGGTAGGACTTTATTGTAAGCGTTTCCTAATGCCGCTTGATGTGCGGCTGTCCAAGCTTTCCTAAGCTTTCTTAAGCATCCAGCTTTCTTAAGCCGGGAGTTATTTATCACTTAAGCATCTCTTTCTTCGGTTCCCAGCCAGAATATCATTCTGGCAGCGCCTCGAACACTTCATGGTGTCCCCTAGAAGACTCCACTCCAGCTGTGAAGGCCGCTTTGGTTGGGATCATGAGGACTGCTGACCCGAAACTTCTACTCTAGAAGGTTCTGTTCAGTTACAGCTGCCCCAAACAACTTGCCTCGGTTCTTGGAAACTTAATTTTGATATGACATGCCTCAGGGACCAGGTGACCTTATCTGTAGTGATTCTGGATGATCTCAACCATCTTACAGCTATTACTGATCAGACAGGACATGGGAACACTTTTCCCAGTGATGAGTCTGGGAGTAGGGGACTGGCCACTGCACAAAACTTCCCATACCTCTTTTAAATTGCTACCCATCTCTGACACAACATTAGGCCCATTAAAAGTTTCTCCCAAATAGTCTTTTTATTTATTTATTTATTTATTTTTATTTTTTAACCTAGCTGTATTTACCATGCATGGTAAGCATAACTCACCATCTCTGGGGTACCCTGACTGGCACACGGGGCATTAGGAATCCCTGACTGGCACATGGGGCATGATGTCTAGAAGCTAGAGACTTATTTTGTTCCTCCCAAAACAATGAAATTTGAACACAGACAACTAAGCACAGAAATGCAGGTTTTGTGCAGTGTCCCTTTCAATAAGAATTGCAATAATAATTCGGCTCCCACTCACAAGGCCGCCTTAAGGTCACAAATGAGACACTGCCCTTCCATCTATCAAATCCCTTCTTCTCTCATGAAGAGGAAGGGGGAAGGCTGGAGGAGACCGAGAGCTGATTCAATGGTCCTTTTATAAGGGCTTCCCCACAAAGACCTAGGTATTCAAAGTTAGAATTTAGTCACGGGATTTTTCAACCCCTGTAAGAGTAGCTGGGAATTCCGATTTTTCAGCTGTACATTTCCTCCTTGCTCAAATCAGAGTCCTGTTAGTGAAAAGGGAGACAGGATGGATTCTGGGTAGATAAGTAGCAATTTTCATAGCAGATACAGGATCAGAAATTAGCTGCTCCGAGACTGTGAAGCGATATTCATTTGGCTTACAGAAAAGGTGAGTGACTATGTCCCACCCAGGAGTGTTCTTTCTTGGAATGCAGTCTCTCCCGTGGGACTGAGTGAACACTCATCAAGCCTTAACATCAACCTCTGACACATCCACATGGATCACACCACAGCAGCCATACCACCTCACACAGCTGCCCCTGCAATGTTTCCACTGGAAAAACCTCCTGTTGGTGGTAAGGGGATGGTTGTATTACTGATCAAGGGCCCTGGAACTTCCTCTTACCTGATTTTTACCTAGGAAAGTGGGGGATTTTGTGGTCCCTGCATTTTGCTCCATGTCCCCCCCTTCTTCTCCCCCCCCTTTCTCTGACAGGCCATCCAAAATGTAGCCCAGACTAGCCTCAAAAGCCTGTCTTAGCTTTCTGAGTAATTACACATATGCACCACCACTGACAACTTGTCTTTGATTCTTTTTAAACCACATCTATCTATCTATCTATCTATCTATCTATCTATCTATCTATTTTTAATCAGTGTGTGTGTGTGTGTGCACGCATGTGTGTGTGTAAGTGTGTGCTCACATGCATGCATTTGTCCTGCCCTGGGATTGAACTTAGGTTGACTGGTTTGGTAGCAGGTGTCTTTATCCCTAAGCCATCTCACTAACCCTACCTTGTGATTTAAAATAAAATGCGTTCCTTATTAATTCATTAATTGATTACTTTTTGTTACATACTTTAATTCAGAGGCCAGGGACTATGGAGAAAAAGGACCACACTCCTTGTGTTCCTCTGAGAGAAAAATGAGAGGTTGCTCCAAGCTTTGTTTATTCAGTCAAGGTTGGTATAATAGATGTCCCCGCAGCTGGACTCTGCACCCAAGATCAAGACCCGATCTTTCCTGGTCGAGTAAGGAGAACTTCTACATGCCCCTTCAGTATTAGGGACTCTACCTTGACACATGGTTTTAACCTACTCCCAGAGTAAATATTCTTTGGTTATTGCCATTGCATATTTCTGAGTTAACCTCAGAATGTTTTGGTTGAAGCTTTTTGGAATAGTAGTGAATTGGGAACATAATATACACACATAGTAAACACAAAAAAGTTTGTTCTATTAATTATTCTTTTCATATGCCATAATTCTACAGTAATTTGTATAATATAAGGACATAGAAATAGAGCTAAATCAGCCCACTGCAGTCATGGATAATTCCATCCAATAATTTATCTTTAAAATGCATACACATTTTACAGTTTGATCTTTGGAATTGTAGTAATTTGGCAAGTACACACACACACACACACACACACACACACACACACGTATGCAAATGCACACTGTATTTTATAGCTTTAATTAATATTTTTTTGAAAAATAGATGTTCTACTTATAAACCATCATAATATTTACGCCCCATTTCTCTGTAGTTATTGGCAAGGTTGTTTTCTGAATAGGGGCTGGAAGGATGGCTCAGTGGTTAGGAGCCATCACTAGTCTTGCAGAGGACCTGGGTTTGGTCCCCAGCACTCACACAGGGGCTTACCACAGCTCATAGCTTCAGTACCTGACATCTTCTAGGTTTCCCAGGTACCAGGCATGCACATGGTACACAGTTATATGCACAGGCAAGGACTAACACACATGAAAAAATAAAAAAACAAACAAACAAAGAAAACGGAGAAGGAGATCGTAAGGAGCTAAATAGTAACTAACAGTTTTGGCTTGGCTGTGCACTCAGCCCGTGTCAAAATCCCTCACATTGGCCTTTGTCATGTGAAGACAGAGTAAAGAAATGAATAAATAAGCTGAGTGGGAATGGTTTTCAATAAAACACATAATAACCGGAAGTAGAGAGAGAATTCTGGGAAGCCGGCAAAGCAGGAGCCTGTGTCCTCACCCAGACAACAATTACTCTGGAAGAGCCTGTCCTATGAAACTATTTGGAAAGTCTGGAGTCCATTGAAGGGGAGGCTTGAACATTAAATTGCAGTCAATTTTGCTCAATTTCAGCTCTTAGCACAGAAGCAGCTACCATCCCCCACGTCCAAGCCTGGCGGCAGGCAGCGTTGAGTATGGCCCTGGAGCAAATTGTTTCTACCTGGTCTGAGGCTGGGAGGGAAAAAAGGCTCTTGCCTTCCCAATATCACGGATCTTGGCTCATAATCTCTGATTGCTGATTCTGATCACAGAAGCCCAGAAAGTTCTATCCACGGTTGCTTCACACACACACACACACACACACACACACACACACACACACAATGCTGTGAGTCCTCGCTCCTGCCAGAGGAGATTCTCAAAAAGATTCAGAAAAGCCAAGAGCTTCAAATATTTCCTTTTTGTCTTCTTGCCCTCTTCGAAGTCAGATTAAAGACCAAGACGTTCGTGAATAACTGACTGGGCAAAAGTAGGAAGTGGGCGTGGTAACCAGGGGAAAAACAGGCTTAGAGAAGACACAGGTGGACTTTTATACGTCTTCTAGGATGGCCTACAAGAATGCTTTGCTTTATTCTTTTGTGGTGAGATCTGGTGTATCGTCAGGCTGACCTCCTACATAGCTGAAGGGGACCTTGCAATCCCAACTCCTCTACTTCCTCCTCCTCAGTTCTGAGATGACAGGCCTGTGCCACCAAACCTGGTTTATGCAGGTAGTGGGGACTGAAATTAGAGCCTCGTGCATGGCAGGCAAGCATTTTACATACTGAACTACATATATTAAGACTTCCCGGGGCTGGAGAGATGGCTCAGCGGTTAAGAGCTCTGACTGCTCTTCCAAAGATCATGAGTTCAAATCCCAGCAACCACGTGGTGGCTTACAACCATCTGTAATAGGATCTGACGCCCTCTTCTGGTGCGTCTGAAGACAGCTACAGTGTACTTACATATGATAAGTAAATAAATCTTAAAAAAAAAAAAAAAGACTTCCCAAACAATAATAAAATAAATAGAAAACTCTTGGGGAGGGAAAGTGTGATGGTTTGCATATGCTTGGCCCAGGGTGCTGCCTGGAAGTCAGTCTTCCACTAGCAGCCTCCAGATGCCTTCACCATGCCAGCCTGGATGTTGCCATGCTCCCACCTTGATGAGAATGGACTGAACCTCTGAACCTGTAAGCCAGCCCCAATTAAATGTTGTCCTTTGTAAGAGCTGCCTTGGTCACCGTGTCTGTTCACAGCACTAAAACCCTAAGACAGAAGTTGGTACCAGGGACTGGGGTATTGCTGTATAGGCCTGACCATGCCTGTGTTAGGAAGAGTGTGGACTTTGGGGCTTTAGATTTGGAAAGCAGTGGAATGCTTTAAGTGGAGCTCAATGGGCCATCCTAGTAGGACTATGGAACACTTTGTTGCTGAGAGTGATTTGAAGAGTGCGGACCTGGCCCAGGAAGTTTCAACATGTGGTCTAGAGATTGCTTTTGGGGGATTTTGGTGAAGAATGTGGCTGCTTTTTGCCCTTCTATGAAGAGTCTAGCTGAGGCTAACACGAAGAGATTTATATTAATTACATCGACAAAGGAAGTCTCAAAAAAGCCCAGCAGAGACTTTGTTCTCTCTCAGGTCAAGTCTCACGAAGAACATTTCGAACAAGTGCAGCAAGCTTGGAAAGGAAAAAATGTCAAATATATGGTTTGAGTATTAAAGGGAATCCAGGAAGTGAAATGGAGCTGAATCCTGTGTTCAAGGACATTAAGTCGAATTAAGGGAGTAGTGCCCTTGGGGCACGATCCCACCTGGCTAAATTTATGTCCAGATATGGCAGTGTAAGCCTTTAATCCCATGAGGCAATCTCTGAGTTCAAGGCCAGCCTAGAACAGAGCAAGTTCTAGATGAAGAAAAGCTTAAATCCAGGCTTAGTGAACCACACCTTTAACCCCGGTGTTTAGGAGACAGGCATGCAGATCTCTGAATTCAAAGTCAGTCTATGGAGCAGGTTCCATGACAGCCAAGCTTAGATGGCAAAGGAGGTGGAAAACAGAAAGCTGGTGATAATGCAATAGAACAAGGGAGCCATGTTCCAACCCCAGCAAGCAGCAGAACTCAGCAGCTTTGGCCACGTGGCTCTGGCTTTAGAGTCCAGAATAGAAAGTGTTACTGGGACAATTGATGCTGGTTAGCTGGAGCTAAGAAATTAGCAGTGATTAAGAAGAGACCAGCATCACTGAGGTGAAATCTTTTGGGAAGTGTTTTCTGAGAGCACAGAGGCTGTGTTCCAGAGATAGCCAAAGTAGTACCTTGTACAGCAGCAGGACTTGGTAATGTGTGAGAGTCACCCAGGTGGTACTGATTTTGTAGCCGTCAAGGGGTCATGAAGAGCAGCTGAGGTTTGGTAGTGGGAAAGGCCATGGAAGGCCATTGGTGAAGGTGCAGCCTCAATTGCAGTTGATGGCCCAGAACTGAAAGGGTCATGCAAAGGAGTTGAGGCTTGGCACCATGAAGAGAGCCTATGAGTGGCTTTTGGTGAAGCCTAGTTGCAGTGGAAAACCCCAGTGTATTGGAGATGCCAGTACCATGGGATGATCACCAGGAACAGCAGCAGTGAAGTGGATCAACCTGAGGTTAGCGTGCTACAGGAGGCAGAGCTGGAGAAGTGACGCCAGCCCTTTTGGAGGAGCCTAGAAGGTCATGTGTGAATCCCAGACATTGAAACAAGAAGCTGTAACATTGAAGTTGTCTTGGAGACCCCAAGATATTTGAGATGCCAGAGCTGTGGGCTCTCTGCTGAGGAAAGCTGCTAACAGGGAGTGGAACCAGCCCAAAAGAAAGAAGTTTGTTGCAGTCAACAAAGATGAAAAAGGAGCTGCAGATCTCTTCAGATCAGCCATGGAGATGCACAATTTGGAGTTTTCTCAATTTTGGATTTTCTGTCTTGCTTTGGGGATTACAGTTAAGTGACTGGATGAATCTCAGAAGAGATTTTGAACTTTGGACTTTTAACAATGTTGATACTGCTAAAGACTGTGGGGACTTTGGAAGTTGGACTAAATGTACTTTTTTATTATGCTATGTTTAGGTATGGCCCTCATAGACTCGTGTGTTTGAATAGGCCTATGGGGGCCAGGGAGTGGAATGTGAATGGTTTGTATATGCCTGGCCCAGGGGGAGGCACTATTAGGAGGTGTGGCCTTGTTGGAATAGGTGTGTCATTGTGGGTATGGGCTTTAAAACCCTCATCCTAGCTGCCTGGAAGTCAGTCTTCCACTAGCAGTCTTCAGATGAAGATGTAGAATTCTCAGCTCTGCCTGCAGCACGCCTGCCTGGATGCTGCCATGCTCCCACCTTGATGATAATGGACTGAATCTCTGCCCCTGTAAGCCAGCCCCAAATATATGTTGTCCTTTATAAAACTTGCCTTGGTCATGGTGCCTGGTCACAGCACTAAGACCCTAACTAAGACAGAGAGAATTTGATTTCCACAGTTACATTATTAGATTTAAATATTGGTTTTCAACAACTAAAATCAGAAACTGTACGAAAAGGAAAGTTTGACACAAAGAAAGTAACAAACAAGCAAACAAATCCCTGACAGCTTCTTGGGGAAAGATCTGATGGCAGATACGGCCTGTTCGACAGTCACTCTAAAATGGTGAACTTAGAGACACTCAAGAAATTGATGTGCAGGATCTTTGCAACCACTGTGACCAGCAGAGGGAGGCAAGAAGGCATGTGGGTTCGGTGTGACTCCATAGCTGCTGTTGGTTCAAACTTGAAAGCCTGGCCGGGCGGTGGTGGCACACGCCTTTAATCCCAATGCTTGGGAGGCAGAGGAAGAGGATTTCTGAGTTCAAGGCCAACCTGGTCTACAGAGTGAGTTCCAGGACAGCCAGGCCTACACAGAGAAACCCTGTCTTGAAACTCTCCCCCCCCCCCACAAAAAAAAGAAAGTCTGACCCTGAGTAGTTTATTTAGGCATATTTAAGCACAGCACAATTTGGTGAAATTTTTCCTAGTAATAATTAATTCAATCCCATGAGCACAATAAAACTTAAGACATGACTACATTGAAAGTCTTTGTAAAGTACATTACATCTTTCATAAAGATGGGGGGTCTACAGACTGACATTTTTCATAAAGATAGATTTTATAGATTGACACAGTCAGATTCAAGGTTGAGGAGAGGATCCAATGAGATCTCGGCCACACAGATAGCACAGAGGTCACCAGGCTGTTAACCAAGTCTGTTCTCAGTCGTGTGTGTTTAACATTCCTGGTTCTTCTAGTGCTTGTCTCTGACCACAGGGACCTCTGTGCCTCCCACATGGCATACGAACAAAATGGAAACATCAATAAAGAGACTGAAAAACCTTAAAACAAACAAACAAACAAAAATGAGACAGCAAGAGAGCAAGAGCCTTGAGACCTGAGCTCAAGTCCTGGATCCCATGATGGAAGGAGAGAATTCACTCACGAAAGTAATCCTCTGACCTGCCCCATGGCACACACATGCTCACACCCGCATCCGTGCATACACATCACACAAACACATGAAAAGAGGATGGGAGGGGAGATGGCTTAGTGGGTAAGTGTATTTACCTCTCGATTTGACCCACGCGATAGAAGGAAAGAATTGACTCGGGAAAGTAGACCTCTGACCTCCGCACATGTGTTGTGGTGCACATGTCTTCCCTTGCCTCCAAATGAATAAATGAAAAATTTCTGGAGCTGAGAAATACAATAAAGAAAATTTAAATTCCACTGAAGGGATTCAGAGGCAGATTTGAGCAGGTGTAGAAAAAAATCAACATGCTTGAAAACAGGATGATGAATGAACATTACCAAGTTAGAGAAACTGAAACAAGAAAGTTTGGACAATGTTGGGTAGACAAATTTAAGCACCGTGGAGGCCCAAGAAGCAGTGAAAAGGAGAATGTTTAAATAAATCATGACTGTAAACCCCCCAAACTTAAAGAAAAGCATAAACGTAAACATCTAAGCTCAACAAATAAGCAACACCAATTCACAGTGTGTCACACTGTGGTAAGACACAATCGAAGCAAACTTTTATAAGACATACCAAAGAGCATCTGCTGTGGTGAAATCCACTGTCAGTTACAAGTAGATTTCTCATTAGAAACTTTAGAACAGAGCATCAGTGTGTTAACATGTCCCAGTTGTGAAGAAACAAAACAAAAAAATGTAACATCCAGCAATTTTTTTCTCTTTAATAGTGAGGCAGAGATTAAGACATTCCTAGATAAACAAAGATGAGGGGATTTGGGACTATTGGATTTTTGGGCAAGAGCTGCGTATGCATGGTGTGGAAATAAGGGGACATTCGGTAACCTTTTCTAACCCTGCATCTTGCAGCTGGGCTTTAAATCTCTGAAACTGTGCACTAGATAAATGCTTTTTCTCTCTAAATAGTCTGTGTCAGGATTTCATTATGGGGCCAACGGCTTACTGATGCAGGATGGTGAATACAGTCCTTGTAACCAGAAAGAAAATAGCTATAGGATAGACACAGAAAGAAATGAGAGAGGAATTACACTTCTACAGAAGAAAAAGTTGGGGCTGGGGAGATTTTACAGTGGGTAAGAGTGCTTGCTTGGGGAGCAGGGGTACCTGAGTTCAGAACCCCCAATTCCTATGTCAAAGGAAGAAAGAAAGAAAGCGAGAAAGGAAGAAAAGAAGAAAGGAAAGAAGGAAGAAAAGGAAGAAGGAAAGAAAGAAAGAAGGGAGGGAGGGAGGAAAGAAAGAAGAAAAAGTATGAGCCATAAATACTTATTACCCCAGTGCTACCAGGATTGGGGTGGGGGGCAGTTTGAAAACAGGCTCTCTGGAGCTTGAGGGCCAACAGCCTAGCTCCAGGTTCTGTAAGAAACCCTGTCTCGAGGGCATAAATTGGAGAGTGATAGAATATCAGACACTCATCCTCCTTTGTGCTCCTCCACATGCCTGCAGGTATGCTCACCACACACACACACACACACACACACACACACACACACACATACACACACACACTCACCCTCCTCTCTCTCTCTCTCTTTCTCTCTCTCTAACACACACACAACCTTCTCTCTATCTCTGCCTCTTTTTTCTCTCTCTTCCTCCCTGTCTGTCTGCCTCTGCCCCTCTCTCTGTCTCTCTTTCTCTCTTTCTCTAACACACACATCCCTCCTCTCTTTGTCTCTTTCTGTATCTCTTTTCTACACATTCAACTCTTTCCCTCTTTCTCTCAGTCTCTCTCTCTTACACACACATACATCTCTCTTCTCTCTTTTTGTCTTTCACACACACACACACACACACACACACACACACACACACACAGAATACAAAAGAAGAGACAACAGTGCTAGAAAACAAGCAGCAAAATCACAGAAGACCTTCCTCATCAACAACCTACTTAAATACACAGGAAATATTTCATTTAAAAACCAGGTTTGGTGAATGGGTCTATCTACATACAGACCACTGTCTATAAGAGCCATTTTAGCTCCAGAAACAGAGTAAGTTGAAAGTAAAAGGATTAAATAGCAAAGAAAATACTGCACAAGTCCATGCAACCAGTAACCAATCAAGAGCCAAGGTGGGATCCAGGTGGTGACACATGCCTTTAGTCCCAGCACCGAGGAGGCAAAACCAGGATTAATTCTCAGGACCCACATGATATGCTGTCCATTGACCTCTACATGTTTGGTATAGCATGTGTGCTTCCTTCCTCCAAAATGAAGAAGTGAAAAATGTCACCTCGAGAGGCAGGATGATCTGTGTGAGTTGAAGGCCAAACTGACTACATGGTGAGTTCCAGGCTACCCCACCCAGGGCTACAAAGTGAGACCACGTCAAAAAAACAACCAAACAAACCGAAAACCAACAACAACAACAATAACAACAAAACCAGGCATTTGAATATCAAACAAAATAGACTTTAAAAAGAAAAGGATTAAAGGAGACAAAGACCATATACCAACAGAAGCCCCAACACAGCAGACTTTTATAATAATCATAAGCATTCACGCATATAACAGGCCAGCAAAATATATCATGCAAAACTGATGACCAGAGAGAAGATAAATAAGTCAACAGAGGCACTAGACAATACTGTAAATCAACTAGATGTGACAGTCACTTCCAGTTCACCCTGCCCAACTGCAACTTATACTGGATTTTCAATTGCACATGGGACATTTTCCAGAATAGGCCATTTTTCAGGCTACAAATGAAGTAAAAATGTGTTATATACACACAGGGGAATATTCATTCAGGCCTTAAAAATAAGGGGAGTTTGAGTCTGCTAAAACATGGATGAGCCTAGAGAATATTATTCTCAACAAGATAAATTACCCGAGAAAAAGCAAATATTGCATAATTTCAGTTATATGAGATATTTATGGGGGTCAGATTTCTTTATCTAGTGCTGGGATAGAGCAAGTGGACTCATGTGGGGCCCATGACCAGTGGCTGCCGCCCTCGTCTCCCTGCGAGCTACTGTTTAGTTGGCATAGAACATCAGTCAGTGTTAGAGGAGGAAAACTGTGACCTGGGAATTGAGAGTGATTAAGGTCGTAACTCTGAAATGCATTTAGTAACACTGAACAGGATATGTAAAAAGAGTTATAAATTGTATGTCATGTACATTTTGCCATAATTAAAAACAGGAAGAAGTTGGGGTGTAGTGATGTGTGCTTGTCATTTCAGCACGTGTCACGACACTTTGGAAACAAGACAGAAGGATTTCGAGTCTGAGCCCAGCCTGTCTCACGCCTTCACTTACACCAAGCCTTCAGAAACAACAAGACAAAAACTGGAGGAGCCATGCCCCTTTTCTCAGCGCTGCCTCTGAGGTGGCTGGCGTCACCTGGCTGGCATCCCAAAGACTTCGATGTCAAAATCACACCTAACTGGCAGAAGCCCAGAGGATGCCTCCTTCCAGCCTCCGAGGGCACCGAGCTTGCATCCAGTGAGCACACAGAGGCAAAATACCCATACACACCAAAGAAAAATAAGTACGTCATTTTTGCTGAGTCAGGATTTTACTGAATGTCCTGGAACTCGCTTTGTAGACCAGGCTTGCCTTGAACTCACAGAGACCCACCTGCTGGACTAAAGGCCTGCACCACCATGCCAGGCTCCAGTAAGTCTTTAAGATGGACATTTTAACAAGAGGACCATCACAGATGTCTCACTTTCATTACTAAACAGAATAAAAGATCACCGAGTGAATAGAACACTTGGACCATACACATCCATGCGATCCAGTGCCATCCACAGAATACTGCACCAAGAAAAACAGGATGCACGTTCTTCCAAAGGGCTCAGGGGACAGCTCATTTGACAGACCACATGCTAGGCTTTAAGATGAATCGCAGTAAATGTAAAAGGATTAAAATCCTACAGACTATGCTCTCTCTGACCATGAGATTCAATTAGAAACCAGTAACAGAGGGATATGGGAATATGACAAAACACAGCAAGGTTTAGATTTCTAAGTACTCCAGGTGTTGGTCAGTGAGAAAAATTAGAAATTTTCCTTGAGAGAAAAGAATGAAAACCAATACCTCAAAACGTAGGAGAACAAGTCATGCCTGAGAGATTTGTAGGTACAAAGGCTCGTACGGGAGAAGACTGACTTTGGAGTAATAACCAGGCCATTTACCTTAAGACTCCAGAAGAAGGGCCATCGAGCTGGCTCAGTAAAGCCCATGCAGAGCAAGCCTGAGGACCTGATCTTGAGCCCTAGAACCAAGGGAGGAAGGAGAGTACAGACTCCACAGAGTTGTCCTCGAGCCTCAACATATGTACTATGCTGTATTTACTTACACAAACACATACATAAATAATAATGTTTAAAGTGTTAGAAGAAAGAGCCTTTAAAAAAGAGAATCAGAGAAAAGAACAAAGTAACAAAGCAAAAATGGAAGGAAGGAAGAAAATTATATACATAATACATATATATGTTTTGTATATAATGCATATTCTAATATATATTTATATATAACAGAATAATTAAAAAATTAAGGAGATCAACAAAAGGTTGGTCCTTTGGGACCAATAACATGACAAATCTTTAGTTAGAGTGACCAAAGAAACAAGGGGTAGAAATTATTTACATTTCTATTTATGTTAGAAATAGAAATTACATCCTTATTTGCATTAATGATGAAAAGAGACATTGTAACCCATCTTAGGGAAATGAGGAAGGATCAGAAGGGGAACACCATGAACTCTGTATACAAATCAATAAGACAGTAAATGAACAAATACCTGGAAAGACACGAGCTCACCGTTGAAGACTCAGAAACCTGACAGACCTATGGAAGGCAGAGATTGATTTAGTAATACAAATATCCCATAAAGAAAAGCCCATGCCCAGGTGTTCACTGCTGAATCTGACCAAATTATTAAAGAAGAAAAAACGCTCGTCTGTCAGCCTGGTGTGGTGGCTCATGCCTTTGATCCCAGCACACAGGAAGCAGAGGCAGGCAGATCTCTTGAGATCCAGGACAGTCTGGTCTACAGAGTAAATTCTAGGACAGCCAGATCTACACAGAGAAACCCTGTCTCAAAAAACAAACAAACAAACAAACAAACAAAAAACCCCAAATGAAATAAAAAACAAAAACAAAACAAACAAAACAGCAACAAAACAAAACACAACCAAAAAACAAAACAAAAAAAAAAAACTCAACCAATCAAACAAAAATCTAATCTTTCAGAAACACGTTTTAGAAACAGACGATGAAGGAACATTTGCAGGCTACAAGGTTAGGATTACTCTAAATACCAAAATCAGGCAAAGATATCACAAAGAAACATTATAAAAATACTAAGTGTAATAGAAAAAAATACATTTCCATTACTTTGAGTGGCCAGGGTAGCTACCACGGGCCTGACTAGATAAAGGAGATTGGAAGTGCTAGCTAGGGTCTCAGCTTCAGGTTTCTCCCAGAGGAGCAGACAGTGGCCTGGGGCTGGAAGGATTGTCTCCACTTAGCAGGTATCACTAAAATTTCTTCCCAGGGAGAGAGATCCCTTCCCCTCCTTTTTGTACTTGCCACAGGTGGCCAGATGGGAGTCAGAGTAGCAGAGCTGGCCCCGCCCCTCACCTGCTGTAGCACTTAGGAAAGCAGGCCCTGCATCTCACCTCAGCAGCACAGTAGAGCTGATCCTGGATGTGGAGGCTGAAGGTGAGCTGGACCCAAGGACACGAGAATGGGAGAGCCAGCCCTGCTTCTTGTCTTCTGGGTAGTGGTGTGAGAGAGATGCCTTCCTCCCCTCCTCATCCTTTGAGGTCTATGATGAGCAGGAGAGCTGGCCCCAGGGTCTCACCAGCTACAACACTCTAGAGAGCGGGCAGGGTAGAGCTGGCCCTGGTAGTGGGAGTTGCTGGTTGAGCCAGCCTGGAATGCATAAGACTGGAAGAGCTAGTCGGCTGACCAACTCAGATACCTCAGGCCCAGAGCTAGAGCTTTGAATCAGGCCCACTCCAACATCTACTCCCTGATGAACTGCTAGTATGCATGAAGAGGCCAGGTTCTACAGACCCAAAGCTACAGCATCTCTAGAATACAAGATATCCAAGAGGAGTTCCAGCGAGGGAGATTGCAAGGGGGGGGAGGGACAGATGAGGGGAGACGAGGGGAGGAGGACATGAGTGGGATTGGGGTCCATGATGTGTGAAATTCACAAAGAACCAATAAAAAAAAAAAGAATTATTTCCTTAAAAAACAATGTCTCTTTCCCCTCACTAAAGTCTCATTAATAAACTCAGGTATGATGCTATCAAAGTCCATTCAACGGTGCCACTAAGTTTATTGGGCTTACTTACAGAGTATAGGGGAGTAGTTATTTACATGGGTGTGGATGAGGTCCCCTCGTAAAATACTACTACCCTGGAAAGTCTTCAGTCAGTAAGGAATGATGGGTCTCCTATAGTTGCATAGGCAGTGCCCCTTCCTCTACGAGAGAGAGAGAGAGAGAGACAGACAGACAGAGAGACAGAGACAGAGAGAGACAGAGAGACACAGAGACACAGAGAGACAGAGACAGAGACAGAGAGACACAGAGAGACAGAGAGACAGACAGAGACACAGAGACACACAGAGAGATTCATCCTTCTTTCTAGGAAATCAGTAAGTCTGGCTTGGATGATCTTTTGCAGTCAGGAACAGCTGAACTCCCCAAGATTGCTGTTGTATGGCTTAGAGGATTGTCCTGTACAACAGCTGGGCCGACAGACAACTGAACGCTGACACAAGCTGTTATCGAAGCACTGGCACAGAGTCAGCACCCGACAGTTACTGACCTTAGTGTTACTCTGTTGAGTGTGTTTTATAATAGCAGGCACAGTGAGAGTGTGGGGCAACAGGTACTGTTGCTGACACTGAATTTGTACAGACTTTCTAGAAGGCAAGTTTGGCTTGTATTAAAGGAAGGCATTCTTGTTTTTAAGGTGTCTGTGCATTGAAATTGTAACTTTCTAAGAATTTTTTCTGAAGACATAACTGGACAGATGTATGTGTAGCCACGCCCTCCTGCCAGTGGTGTTTACAGCCAGGTGTTTATAAGTTGGTGATTCATCTCAGTGTTGTTTGTAACAAGAAAGGTGTATAAAAGAGAATTAATTATTCAATAATAGAGATTGGTTAAAAAAAAAAACCAGTTTCAGCCTGAAGATGGACTACCATAAAGTCATTGAAATTTTATAGACATAGAAAAAAGTCAACAGCAACTAATATTTTCTTGTGTGTGTGTGTGTGTGTGTGTGTGTGTGTGTGTGTGTGAGAGAGAGAGAGAGAGAGAGAGAGAGAGAGAGAGAGGATATGCAGGTGGTATGTGTGGAGGTCAGATGACAACTTTGGGGAGTGTGTGCTGGGTCAGGGCATCTTTTCATTTCTGCCCCTATGTTGCTTACCAGGCTAGCTAGACTTTGAAGTTCCAGGTAATTCTCCTGTCTCCACCTCCCATATTGCCATAGGAATGCCAGGGAGTCCAGTGCTTTCCTGTAGCGTCCAGGGACGGGTCACCAGGCTTGCATGACCCACGGAGCCCCCCCAGATGCTCTCTACATTTAACTTCAGTTTTGTATTTTTCTGTATGTAATTATAAATTACATCAATAAACATATCTTCACTGGTATAATTGCCCATGTTGCCCTCGCTCACATCTTACTATTCTTACCCTCTAAGTGACTCTCCAGTTCCTCCTTGAGTGTTTATTTTGTCTTTTCCAAAAGACTGGGGACAGTACTATGTCTTCCATGGCAGGAACCCCTCCTGCCATGGTACATTTATTCTCGATGCATCCCTCAGACCTAGCTTCATGGAAGCAGCTCCACTCTGAAATGACAGCAAAGGGTCGCAGCAGTCCAAGATCATGCCAACGTCCCGCACACGCAACCTCAAATGGACTTACCTATGGAAATAGGTGTAGGTCTGTCTTGGATGCATGGTCAGTGGAATAGCTCGACGAGCTGCAGAATGGCCTTCAAGGCTCCAAGTCCATTCCGTCTCACCCAAATTTACTAAACCACTAAGCACTAGCAATGTAATGAAGAAAGTTCATAGAGGCAGTGCTTAGAAAGGTCATTCTCATTTAATGTGAATATTCTCTTGTGATAAATATTAATAATGTTCGTGGTATGCACCAACAATTCTGCGGAAGCATATTTGATACTTAAAGCAAACTGCAGTGCACATTATCTGGAGAAATGTCATGTGCTTCTTGCAAGGGGACTCTGGGAACAAGGAGGGCTCACTTGTCTCAGACACGGGCATATTTATTTCAAGTGACTTTCAAAACTCTCTGTCTTGGGTCAGGCTCTGTAATAGCAAAAGGAATGAAAAATAGCAAGCAGCCAAGAGTATTAAAAACATGCCCTTGAGAACAACTATATGGTAAACCCTTTCCAACAGTGTTTACTATTGTTTATTTAATGGCATAAAAACGCCTGTCGTAGGAACAGAAGAAGCCAGAAGCTCATCCATGGAGAGAGCCCTCTGGACTGCCTGGAGATCACTCACCAGGAACTCCCTGGTCATTTCTGTTGTGTGTCCATGTTGCTTTTGCTGGCTCCCTCAGTCCAGTTCCTGTGAGCCTTTGTGCTGGATGCTGTGAGAGCCTGATTTGATGGTGTTTTGCTCTCTGCCCGCTGCTTCTAGCTATCCGCTCTTTGCTATTTATTCTTTTATTTTTGTTTGCTGCAGACTTACTGAACTCATTTATTCAAAGCTAAAAGCTTTGGATGAAAGAAATGTATTTTAAAGTCAGCCCCGTCAATCTAGATACATAGCTTTGTGCCAATCATTTGACTTCAGGGAACTCATTCCTCTGTCTTTAAAGTAGGGGTAGAGATTTCTATCTCATAAGGTTGTGTGAGGTGCCTTCCTTTGGCGAAGACTCACTAGTCTTCCATGCCAACTCCTTAGTGGGCAACACTGTGTTTGGTCCTCTCTGCATTCCTAGCACCAGAACAATATTGTCTCACATTAAATGCCCCAGGATGCTTGTCCAGTGAAAGAAGAGGTGATGAATGGAGCTGACAGTGGGGTCTTTTATGACAGCTCTAAACTTAGTGTTCATTAATAAATGTACACCAAAGGCTTGGATGGAAGATACCCCAGTTGCTAGAGTATTTGCCTAGCATACTGGAGGCCCTGAGTCTGATCCTTAGCACAGCATAAAACTGAGCATGGTGGCACAACCCTGTACACCCAGCACTTGGAAGGTGGAAGTAGGTGGATCAGAAGTTAAAGATCATCATTGATCTTTATAGTGACCCAGAGTGAGTTCAAAGTGAACCTGGGATCCATAAGACCCTGTTTCAACACAAAAGCATATCTATCTATCTATCTATCTATCTATCTATCTATCTATCTATCTATCTATCTTATTCATCCATTCACCCTTCCATCCCCTAACCACCCATCCATCCACCTACCCATCCATCCATCCACCCACCCACCCACCCACCCATCCATCTATTATCTATATCATCTATCTATCTATCTATCTATCTATCTATCTATCTATCTATCTATCTACCTATTCATCAATCATCTACTCCTCTACCCCTATCCACCCATCCACCCATCTATTATTTATCTCTATCTATCTATCTGTCTGTCTGTCTGTCTGTCTGTCTATCTATCTATCTATCTATCTATCTATCAGACAGACTGACATCAGGACAAATCTAACTAATAGACCTATTTTTAGAGATATCTGTCTAAATTTTGGCTTCGTGTGAAATGCACATTTGTCCTGACCCCACTTTCATCCAACGGGCAGTTATTTTCTCAGTCTGAGAGACCCCGTGAGGATGAGTGATTTACCTAATATCTCTGTCTGTCCACACACACTCACATGCTCGCACCCTGAAATCAATCTGGAAACAGGACCCTAATTTCCTGGGAGCCTCAGCCCAGGAAAGCCTTGTTGAAACTCCCCTCCTCCAGCCCTCTGCTGTCCTCTGGCAGCCTTTGTAATAAATTGAGAGCTACATAGCTACCTGCACAGCACAGCTTTAAAGGGGAAAGCTGTTTGAAAGACGCACAAATATTGTGACTCCCTGCAATGAAAGCGTCTCTCCCGGGAGCCAGGAAGAGAAAGCTTGTGGAAATCTTAACCTCTTTGAACATGCCATCCTTTAAGTAAAGCTCCTATTTAAGAACTGTCCCAGGAGACTACATGCTTGTCATCTTCCCCACAATCCTTCGCAGTGCACTGTTTATTAGTGAGACAGCTAACGTGCAAAACACAGGAAGGCCAACTCCAGCTCCGGCTTTGTTCCGGAACTGTGTCTTTTGAATGGCCAGGCTGCCGGCAGCCCTGCAGTTAGAGTCTAGATTTCTCTGTAATCGCAGTTTTTAATCCCTCCCCGGGCTTAGATCCTTAAAAGGGCAAAATAGTACAGTACAGAAAGTGGCTTTTAAAATTAGACATATCTAATTGTAAAGTTCTAGGCTCCGGTCCTTGAAGACATTACTTCGCCCTTTGTCAGTGTGTAAGCGGATCACTGTGACAAAATACCATAGACTAGGTAATTTATAAAGACAGAAGAATGTTGCTCAGAGTCCTGGGGGCTGAGAGGTTTAAAGTGAGGGCAGTAGCAAATTCAGTGTTTGGTGAGGAATATCTGGTTTTATACCTGACACATCTTCTCAACATGTCCTCACAAGGTGGAGGAGACAGGTGAGATCAGGCCCCACCACATCTTTTTAAGGACACCAACCCCATTTCCATGAACCAGTCATGTGCTAAAGGCCCTACCTCTGAATTGTTTTTACTCTAAAATTAGAGATAAGATTTGAGTACATAACTTGGGAGGCACACATAATACTCCCTCTAAATTCTCTCCATCTGTAAAACGTGCTTTGCGGATTTTCATAGCAGGCTCTAAGGTGAGTGGAACTTAGCTGGATGCTCATCAATCAGCTTTCCAATGGGATTTCCAAAGGAAAAAGCTGTGGAAGTTGTGCGTGTGTGTGTGTGTGTGTGTGTGTGTGTGTGTGTGTGTGTGTGTGTGTGTAAGCGCGCGCGCGCGCGCGCGTGTCTTTCTATGCCCCTCTCTGGGGCCACAGGGGCTGAGAGCAGAAAGCTGTCTTCGTGGCTTTCCCGTGTGAAGTCTTGTCTGCAATGGACTCTTGTTTTAGAAGCGCAAGCCAGGCCCGCTTAAGGCAACTTCTCCATGTCCAGCGAAGGGCGGTGAGTCATGCCTGCTGTCCGCCTTCCTGCCAGCTTTAGGGTGCTTTGTTCCCTTGAGGAGTGTGTGGTTCTTCTGTGGCAGTTCTTAGCAGCAGGTGAACTGCAGCTGGCATGGGACAGAGCAGGGCCAGGAGTAATGATTACTGTAGTGGCATCTGAAGCTTCTTTCCTACCCAACCCCCTCCACTTTTCCTCCATCCCGCGTCCTGCTCTGCGTTGAAAAACCAAGCCACTTGTTAAGACCGGGTTCTATTGGAGTGTTAGAACCATGTGGCCTGGAGAGAGATGCTTTCAGCGCCTCCCGCTGGGCAGCCCTTAGGAGTCTTCTCTCCTTCCCAGGTAGTGGAAGTTGTACCTCCACCCTTGAGCTCTAGCCTGATAGTTCGTTCCATCCAACTCTGAGCATCCCTGACATGCTCACATGCCCGGGTGCTACTTCTCCCATCATCTCAACCATCTTGTTTACTCATGGGGTAGGAGGGATCTTGCAACTAAAGAGAGAAAGTTTGGCTCTTTGGATGCTCAATGTGTTGTATAACGAATTACATAGCTAGAAATTCATTCTATGTTTTCTTTTTTTTTAAATTTATTTATTTATTTTATGTATATGAGTACACTCTAACTGTACAGATAGCAGTGAGCCTTCCTGTGGTTGTTGGGAATTGAATTTAGAATTTCTGCTTGCTCCGGTCAACCCCGCTTGCTAGAGTCAGCCCTGCTCGCTCTGTCCGGCCCAAAGATTAATTTATTATTATATGTGAGTACACTGTAGCTGTCTTCAGATGCACCAGAAGAGAGCGTCAGATCTCATTATGGATGGTTATGAGCCACCATGTGGTTGCTGGAATTTGTACACAGGACCTTCGGAAGAGCAGCCACTGCTCTTACCCGCTGAGCCATCTCACCAGCTCTCATTCTATGTTTTCAAAATAGGACTAACTTAAAAGAGTGTAACCCAGCAAACAACAGCCAGGGCACAATTGCTGTGTGCCAGGCATTGTTGGAAACACTTGTTAAAAGCTGCCCATCCTAGAGGCATGTGAACTCTGACACGCAATCAGGTTGCCTTGATTTCAACTGGGGTTTTGTGTTCCAGTGGCGTATCATATTGAGTAATGCATTACTTCATCTCTGTAAGTTTCAAGGTTTTCATTGGTTTCTCCAGGGGAGCTATCTTCCCTCTGTCTGGCTAACTCCTCTTCAGCTTCCAGGTGCCAGTTTAAATGACCCCCTCTTAGGGCTCTCTCCCTGAATGTCCCATCTAAGACAACCTTTCTTTCCCACTTACTTCTGTTCTCCATCATTTAACCCTGTTTCTTTCCTCCCAACCACTTACCATCTTCATCCATTGTACACATTTCTTACGAGCTAGTCCTCTTGAGACCAGGCTTGGTGTTTAGTTTCAGAAGATACAGCCCAGAGTACAAGGTATCCTTCTGGAGTTTACATCCTAGTGGGTCAGACAGACAAATAGACAAGCTGGTAAGAAGCGAATAATATCCGGAGTGTTCTAAAGTTGCCATTTGTTTATGATATCTCTTCATGAAAGTGTTACCTACTAAAGGGTGAAAATCACTCGGTCTGGATTTCTACTGAATTCTCTGCATCTATCACACCATGTATAACATAGTATATATTTTTTAAACTAAGGCAAAATACCCAAAGAGTAGGATTTTGAAGAGTAAAGGAGATAATTGTAGAGATAATGTAGATAATCCAGGCTAAATCTCTCAGTGTAGTGCCTGGAATGTGGTAAACACTTAATATAAGTATTGGCTGTCTTTCAATTAGATTACAAAGCTGTGCTCTTAGCTACTTTACCACACTGTGTATAATAACAGATATAATAATAACTGATTATTATTCTAGAATTATATATAACAATGTACCATTACTGAAGTCTACTGCATGCCACGAACTGTCTGGGCACATTTAAAGAATCTTATTTAATTATAGTGCCACAATCATCCTGGAAGTTGCACATCTTTAGATGCCGAATTCCTCTAATAAAATGTAGACTGGGACAAGCATCGGAGATGAGTACAAACATGCGCTGTGTGAGTTTAAGGGTGGAGACACAGGTAGCCAAGGAGGCCAGAAGACAGAACCAGGAAGGCACTGGAAAAACCCCAGAGGGGGCAGGATGCTGGCAGAGCAATAGGTGAAGGACTGTGAAGCTCAGGTAGAAGAAAAGCCCAAGAGTGAGCGCCTCAGAGTGCTCCAGGGAGTGCTCCATCCATACGTGGCCAGGAGTTGGTCCCCAAATGACGAGGGAAGGGATTTGACATTCATCCCATAGATAATGAGGAGTCATTGATGGTTTTAAGCAGAGAAATAAAAAGATAGCAAAAGTGTGAGCTTTGTGAAGATTTATTTGGTCCTAAGACAGATGGTGGGGCCTGAATGGAGGAACGTGTCGAGCTCTGGGAAAGAAAGAAGAGACTTGTCTGCGGAGACAGTGCTGATGGCAGAACTTAGAGGGCAGGTACGCAGTGCAGTATTATCTGGCCCCAGAGAGGTGAAGGGCGGTGTCAGGCTCAGCTGTGAGCTCTCAGGTTTTCATATTTTGGTGTTTTCTAATGTGTTTAAAAAGTGTCAAGATAGCTGGGCGTTGGTGGCGCACACCTTTAATCCCAGCACTTGGGAGGCAGAGGCAGACGGATTTCTGAGTTTGAGGCCA